>NC_052508.1:7577845-7646125 GCF_014356525.2 Nilaparvata lugens
TCTATTGAGTAGTGAAATATCACTTTGCGATAAGCATGCTTTGTTATGCAAAGATGACCTCAATGAAATAATTTTTTCCAAGATGGAAACAATGACTAGAAAAACAACTATATTAAGATCGATTTCAAGCTACTAGCATTACCTCTTATAAAAATAACATGAGTACCTCTCATTTAAAGAATAATGTCAGTATCAAGTGAATTTCACCATAGGCAATATTCGTCATAGAGTAGAATAGTAGCCTAATTGGATTTCTTTGGAGTAATATTTGTTTTAATTAAGGAAAACCCAGCGTACGATCGTAATTTATTTGTTTTCAATACGGGTTAATCAATATTTTCATAATTATTAGAGGTTCACAATTCAGTGTATAGTGAGGTCCACGCTATAATGGCAGTGTTTGATTAGCAATGGTATTGCTATCCTTGTCTATCATTCATCAAAGCGGTTAGCGCTATCTGTTTCTCGCTTTGCTCTGCAGCCAGATCGTCTTTCAACAATGTAGAATATTGATAATTAACAAGATATTTCATGAAAATTCATTATGAGATTGTTTTACTTGATAAAATGAAATTGATCATTTTAAACGAGAATGAACAGTTAATATTACATAAACCCGGATAAGCTAACGCCTATAGAAGGCATTGACAAGACAGAGGATCGGCAACGTTGTTCCCCTATCTTCCTCCACTGCCATTATAACGTGGACCTCACTATAGTACAAGATAATTGTGATTTGATCATAGTACGCTCTGTTATTATTAGTATAATTATAATTACCTTGGTATAGTGTACACTGCTAGATTGTAGATTGATTGTGTTTTATTGGGACCTTCGTCCCTTATCTTAATTATCATCTCTTAATCATATTCAATTCTGAACAATTCGATTCAATTCAATGATTTGATTCAAATTATATTCGATCTCTAACCAAGGATATTTACTTTGCAAGAGGTATCATCAGTTCAATTTTTATTGACTTCTGATGTCACTCTGAATCGATCCTTTGCTCGATCATCTTCGATCTTCAAATCAGGATTTATTTTATCTGCAAGTGATACTAGTAGTTCTGTGAACAGTAGATCTCGCGCTCAGTAAGTTACATTGACCTGTTGTTATGTTTTCTCGGAAATTAATAGATAATTTATCAATTTAAAATGCCCAGAGAAAATCCTAAATAATATAGAGCTTTCTGTCCTATCGTACCGTGACGTGTCGTCCCGGAATGTGAGTGGTGAGCGCTGTTATCAGGTCTGGCTGCAACTGTCTGAACAATGATGGAAAGATACATTTGATGTTCAATGTTTTTGAACGGGTAGTATTATAGTCCACTAGACACCTGATTTAGGATGAATAATTCTTAGTCTGATTTACGGTAATATTGGGTATGAAGAAGGCTCATTTTCCCTTTTAGAT
Organism: Nilaparvata lugens; assembly: GCF_014356525.2. Lineage (NCBI taxonomy): Eukaryota > Metazoa > Arthropoda > Insecta > Hemiptera > Delphacidae > Nilaparvata > Nilaparvata lugens. Next base: position 7,579,262 of record NC_052508.1, read on the forward strand.
TATCCTTGAAATGCAAAATTTCCAAAACCTTGTATATACGTCGACGCGCAATTTAAAAAGGAACATACCTGTCAATTTCATGAAAATCTATTACCTAATTTCGTCGTAAATGCGCAACATAAAACATATAAACATTTAAACATTCAAACATTGAAACATTAAGAGAAATGCCAAACCGTCGACTTGAATCTTAGACCTCACTTCGCTCGGTCAATTAGGGTATAAAGGATAGTTCAATTTTCCAGAAGCTAAATCCAGGTTTATTTTCATTGTCTTTTGATGTCACTCAGTATTGATCCTTTGCTTGATCATCTTCGATCTTCAAATCAGGATTTATTCTCTATGCAGGTGATCTTAGAGTCATTTTGATGGATGTTAGATCTCCCTAGTGTCCATAATTATGATAAAGGAGAGATTTGGTTCATACACGTACGGGATAGGAAATTCACAAATGACGCATCATCATGACTGATCTACTCAACTGATTAACTTGAAATTTTGCCTATTGATTCTTAATTCACCGAGGATGGTTATAGGCCTATCACAAATTCTTCAAGATTTCAGTTTTCAGGTCAAGTTTTCCGTTTGTCAAGACTCTAATTAGATCTATTGAACTGATCAACTTGAAATTTTTCATAATTATATATATTCTTAATTAACCGAGGATGGTTATAGGCCTATTTTTGAATTCTTCAAGTTCTTAGTAGGTCAAGTTTTCGGTTTGTCATGTTTTCACTTAGACCTTTGCGGAGCACGGGTTACCTGCTAGTCTATAATATTATAATAAAGGAAAGAATTGGCTTATACTCGTACAGGATAGGAAATTCACAAATGACGCATCATCACGTCTGAACTACTCAACTGATTGACATGAAATTTTGAATAAATTGGATTCTTAATTCACCGAGGATGGTTATAGGCAGATTTTCAATTCTTCAAGATCTCAGAAGGTCAAGTTTTCAGTTTGAAAAAAAAACTCAAATAGACCCTTGCGAAGCACGGGTTACCTGCTAGTAAATAAATAAAAAGAAGAATATGTAGATCAAAAGTAGAGATCAAAATAGTTGCAAGATACAGTAAGGAGTTAGATCCTTACGGAGCACGGGCTACCTGCTAGTAAATAAATGAAAAGAAGCAATATGTGGTACGAAAGTAGAGTTCAAAACAGTTGCAGGATAAAGGAAACTAAATGTGTGAAGATAAGGATACAAACAGCAAAGGTGAAGGAAGAAGAAAAAGAAACAATAGACGATAAAAAAGGTCACATGACTATCCTACAACACTGAACCTCACTTCTGTCATCACACCTTATAAATTACATCAATGTCCCTCATTCATCCTATAATGACAGTTTCAACTGAATCCCACCATACACACGTGGTCTGTTATCAGTAAGACACGTCCTGCCTGCGCTACAAGTGGTTCACTAACAGGGAAATTCCAAGGGAATTTTTCTCCCGGCGTTGGCAACACTGCTGGTCGCTGTCATCAGCTACTATCAGACGTCACGCAGGGAAATTTTCAGGCGGCACAGGGAGATTTTCGGCCAGCGTTGGTAGTAGTGGGAATGCTATCACTGTCGGTGAGCAACAGAGCAAGCGCAGTAGTGAAGTAACTTTTCTTGGGAGCGCATCTCTTGTAAGAATTTGTGGTCTGGCAGTGAGTGTTTTTCGCAGTGAATCAGTGAGTGTTAGAGGATTCTTAGTGATAAAGGATTTTCCTGGCTTCTTCTGTGAAAGGTTACATCACTGGGAAAACGTGGTTGGTGTTTTTTGGTGGGAAAATCTTCTCTCTTTTCTCCTTTTCCACTTTTTCTTTATTCTACTCACCACTGTTCTCTCTCTCCCTTCTTCTGCTAGTCTTTTCCACTACTTTGCACTCTCTCTTCTTGTTTTCTATAATTTCTTCCTCTCCTAACCACTGTTCTCTCTTTTCCTTCTTCTTCTAGAACTCATCCACAACTTTTTACTCACTCTTCTTCTTTTCTATTATTTCTTTCTCTCCTAACCACTGTTCTCTCTTTTCCTTCATCTCCTATTTTTCCTCAGCAACTTTTCACTCTCTCTGCTTCTTTTCTATTTCTTTTCTCCTCACCACTATTCTCTCCTTTCTTTCTTCTTCCAGTCCTCCTCCACAACTTTTCACTCACTCACACACACTCTCTCTCTCTCTTCTTCTTTTCTATTATTTCTTTCTCTTCTCACCACAGTTCTTTCCTTTCCTTCTTTTCCTAGTCCTCATCTGCAACTTTCACTCACTCTCTAGTCTTTTCACTCACTCTCTCTCTCATTTCCTTTCCTTTTAATTCCTTCTCTTTTCACCACATTTCTCTTCTCACCTTCTTCTAGTCCTTTTCCACAACTTCTCTCACTCTCTCATCCTCTCCTTTTCTATTACTTCTTTCTTTCCTCACCACATTTCCCTTCTTTCCTTCTTCTTCTATTCCTCCGCCACAACTTCTCTCTCACTCTCTCTCTCTCTCTTCTTCTTTTCTATTATTTCTTTCTCTTCTCACCACACTTCTCTCCTTTCCTTCTTCTCCTAGTCCTCCTTCAGAAAGTTTCACTCCTTATCACTCTGGCCTCCTTCTATCTCTTCTTTTTCACCTTCTCGTTCTATCTTCTCATCTGCCTTCGTTGTCTGTATTTCGTTTTTCTCCTCTTTTCCTGTTCGTCTTAATCTTCTTTCTTTCCTACTTTTCTTTCAATTCCCTTTTCCCTTCTTCATCCTCGGCCTCCCAATCTCTACATAATCCTCTCTCATCCCCCTCCTTAAACCTCCACCGTTTTTCTTCTTCACTGTTTTCTTCATCTTACATCTTCTTTCTCCTTTCTCTTCCCCCTGTACTGTTCCTCATCCTTCTACTTCTTCTCCTCCTTCTACTTCCATCCTTCTACTACTCCTTTTTCTTCCTCTCCTTCTCTTTTCTTCTCCTCCCATTCATATTTTTTTCTCTTACACCTTCCACCCATTTTCCTTCTTCTTTCTTTCTTTTTCCTTATTTTTGCTAATCTCATCCTTCTACTTCTTCTCCTACCCCTCTTTATACTCCTTTCTCTCTTTTTCCTTTTTTCCACTCATTTTTTTTCCTCTCCTTCTCCTCCTATTCATATTTTTTTCTCTTACACCTTCCACCCCTTTTCCTTCTTGTTTCTTTCATTTTCCTTATTTTTGCTAATCATTCTCCTTCCTTTCCTCCTGTCTTTTTCCTGTCATTCATCCTTCTTCTACAACAGCTTCCACTACTCCACTTACTCCTATGCCCCTCCTTCTCCTCATCACCAACTCGTAGCACTCACTATCTTTCTCCTCCACCACCTCTTCCTTCTACATCACCCTTCTTCTTATTTTCCTCTACCTCTCTTCTCCAGTCATCTTCTCTTACCAATACCTCCCCTCTTTCATCCATCTCCTCAATCTTCCTTCTCTTCATCTACTGTCTTCTCCTACCACTCCTCCAAAAAATACTACGAACACATCATCATAAAGCTGCGTACAGATATACGCGCCGCGAACATGAGCAATTCACTTTTAATCAGCTGACTATATCTGTATTTTTATATGCTCGCAGCGCGTATATCTGTACGCACCTTCACACTCTCTAGATACTGCAACAACACGATCCTTCAAAACTATTTTATTCCTTATTTTTCTTTCAAATTATTAGTCTGTAAATCTCGTTAAATTTTGCAGAAGAAGTTCAGGTGTAGGCCTAAGCTAATCCTATTGTGAGATTTACATTGAAATGTCAGCATCAATGCCTAAATTTTTGAAATTCATTCTTTCATTTATTATTCTTCAATAAAATTACAAATTATAATAAATATAGACTGGGCAGGAGCAACAGGTCTAGCCCAAAACTACACTACTCCCGAATTTTGTAAATAGTAAAATTCCCAAAAATAGGTTATATTTTTACGGTATTTTATTGTATTTTTCCTTTAGGGCTACTTTCAATATAAATAAAAATATAAATCTCAGTAACCTTTTGAATTATTATTTTATCACAACATGTTTCGGACTTGAGAATGGCATTAATGTCTGAAACATGTTGTGGCAAAATAATAATTCAAAAAGTTACTGAGATTTATATTTTTAATATCGGGGCACCGAGCTTTACTCGTTATTTATTTATTGATAAACTGAACTCAATTCTTTGAAATGATTGGGGAAGGACTATCAGGCACAGCCCAAAACCGTTTCATCCCCGAATTTTGATTTATACACTATAAATGGTCCAAAAAGTAGGTTATGTTCCATACACTTGAATTCAGGTCGAATTTTCAGTCCAAATATTTGAAAACATAGAAGTTCCAATTTAGATTGTTTACATACCAAATTGAATAAAAAAAACACTTAGAAATGTAGAATAATGATTAACTTTGAATATTATGATATAATATTACCATCTCATGTCAACAAATCAGATTACTGTATTTTGATCGAGTCAATTAGAATTTCTAGATTTCTCGAGAGATACGGTAAGCTAATTGATTACACAGCTGATCTCCCACACAGGCACACGCATCTTCTGTTATCGACAGACGACGAAATCATCATCTGTTTTTCCAAGGATGAATTATCCTTTTATGTCCTTCAGCGAGTTTTCTCAGGGATGAGACCTAGTGCAATTGAATTTTGATATCATAAACCTACTATATTCCAAATTCTGTGAAAATCGTTAGAGCCGTTTTCGAGATCCGTTGAATATAAATAACCAGATAGCCATATAACCAGATAACCAGCTATAAAAATAGAAAAATATAAACAGATTTACAGAAACTGCTCCCTTAATATAATAGGATTCATATTTTCACTTCTAAGAATACATTTTAGTTCAATTCCATGTCCAAAATAATGTAATTTATAAAGAAATAGCAGGTAACTCATGCTCTGCAAATTCTGTGTTGTAGAATACAATCTTCTTATCTCCAAGGAACTTGAAAAAAATAGAATCATTATTTTGTTAAAATTAGGTGGATAATCTTCATCAGAGTTTAAATTCAATAAACCTAGGCTTAAAATACTTTTATAAAGTCGCCTTTGTAAAATAATATTAGTAAATGCTGACATTTTTAAGTAAACTCACTATAAACGTAGAAATTATTGTAGGAAGATAAGGTGCCATTAGGATTAATAGAATCAATCGAAGAGAGACGGTGTCAAAAAATGATGACAGAGCAGAAATTATGGCCGCTAGCGGTCGGCGGCGGCGTTGAGCCAATCAGGAAGCGACACATGCCTTACCCTCCGCCTCCGACTCCGCCCCTCAGCTGCTATTGGTGGGACTCTGCCGGCCCCGCCTACTATCAGCCGGCCAATCAGCAGACGTCTCCCGTCACAAGCTACAAACTGAAGGCGGCAAGGAGCGTGTCACCCAGTGCGCATGGTAGGGATATCTATCCTGTTTATTTGATTTGTGATTTATTTCTACTAATGTTAATGTTGGTGTGAAGATTTCATCCAATCTAGATCCATCTTCATCAAAATCATCATCTTACTTCCACGGTATAGGCATGACTGAATACCTGTTCTGGTCTATGGAATAGCCGTTCAAATCTGAAAAATTGGAGGATAATCTAAAGAATTGAAGAGATTGAGAATTAATTAATTCTTATCAAACTAGAGAATAAATCTCTCTACTTATTCTTAATTCTTAGACCACTTCTTCATTAATTACCAGGAGAAATCATATTGTTCATTAAAGTTTGACAAGTTTATCCTTCTCAGGTATAATTTATCACACTTAGGTTTATGTTTGGGTTTAGTTTGAATTTGAAGAAAATAGTTCTTCACCCTTCTTTGAATTCAAATTTAAAAGAATAGACTTATTCTAGCATAGGAATTGTAGGCGTGTCTTGTCTCAGCCAATGATAGAGCTCAACAGTGATTGTTCAACAACTAACAAAAATAACAGACAATCATATGGCTTCATTCATACTTGATTATTTAGCAGGGCAATTATTATTGTAGGGCAATGTATGATATTTTTCTATATAACTTTGGCTCCTTCAGTGAGGTCCACGTTATAATGACAGTGTTTGATTAGCAATGCACTATAGCGCTATTGATAGCGCTATTTCTTTCTCTATTTCACTATAGATGTCAGGGTCTGTTTTCAATCCATTATGTGAGCAAAAACAGTATAATGTACATTTTGTGGTTGATTTCTTCAATGCAGAGAGCAATCTTCAGGTTTTGAATGGAGTTGAGAATATTTTTTTCATATGTAGTGAATTTTTTCAATGCAGAAAGCAACTTGAAGAGATATATTCCAAAAATTTTTAGTTGAAGGTGGAAGGAGTTTGTCAGACAAGATTCACTACAAACTGTCAGAATTCCTTGTAGATTTCATAAAAATGCTTCCCATTCAATTTATACTGACAGTTTGCAGTGTAGGATGCCCAGTCCCTCTGTCTTGTGTCCCGAATTAGCATTGGAGATAAGTGCTCATAAATGAAGGAATTCTCCGCACTATACATTGCCAAGAGAGTTATAGCCGAATCACTTCTCAACTATGAGCTTTTATGACTGTTTGTCTTCGACTCAGAGGCGTAGTGGAGAGGGGTTTTCAGGTTACAACCCCCGCCCTCCCTGATGAGCACAAAAGGAGGCACCAAAACTCAAGTATGTAAAATTAGCTCGAATATCAATTTGTTGTAATTACAATATTGTTTGCTGAACATATAAGAAACTATGAAAACTAATTCGAAAGATTTGCAATATTGGCTACAGCAATGACGAATTCAGTAATGACGAATCATAACCTCTTTTGGACTAATTTTTAATCAAAATTCGGGAGTGGAATAATAATGACTATAAGCCTGTTTTTCCATTTCCTATCATTTTATGAATAATGAATAATGATATTCCAAGAACATTCTCGTTGTATATTGTATGAATGAGTAATATTGTTATTGTCTTTATAGTACTCTATTGAAATGGAAGAGAACCAAACTAAACACTCAAATTATTGTATACAATTCAACAGAAACAAATTTCAAGCTTTTTCTCATTAGTCAACCATTTATAAAAAAGTATGATTGAATTATGAACTGTTAAGAAAAATTAGTATTATGATCAATACTTGATAAGTTGTACTTGCGGTGTAAGTAAATTAAAGTTATGCGTTGTATTCCCACCATCTTAGTCCAGTCACTATATACATTGGTGCATGCAATTTATATTGTAGTTATGATTTTTTAATATATTATTTGGGTACATAAGAGAAGTCCAGAACCAATTTCTTCATGCAAAATCTCCTTGTGCTAGATACAGGGTGGCCCAAAAACCTCGTAATTTCGGCTCATTTTCCAGTTTTCAGCTATTTCTGCCAAATATCGTGATCGGACAGAAAAATTTGCTTTTGCCTTTTTTCTAGAATATGAAATTCTGAATCAAATGAGATTATTCGGAACTCTCTATCTCCAATGAGTACTGAGTTATGATTTTTCAAAAATGAGTGAAATTTGAAGAGAAAAACAATTTTTGATGAATTTTAGATTTTGATCAACAATATCTTCCGATTGTTACCATTTAGATGTATAATTCAAAATCCCTCTGGGCGTATTTTTGTGCTCTACAATCTGAGATCAGGTAGAGCGCTCTATCTCATATAGATTTACAGGTACACCTGACAACAATGCTCCTTGTATTGTGAAAAACACCTAATTTTCACCTTCAACCATCATCACCAACTACATAGTCTTCATATTGATATTTCGCACAATGACATAAGTTCATAAGATTATGTTCTATGAGAATCACCCGTTAGATGCACTTCATTTCAGTATTTCCTAGTGGAGAGGCGCGCTTAAGGACACCTCAAGGATCAAAATTTCAAACACTTATAACTTCTGACACAATGGACAGATTTCATCGTACTGCACTTCATTCTTCTCGGCTCGTCAAGGCGGTCCAAAATCGTGCATCATAAGTCAAATTCGGTCGAAAAGTGGAAAATTTATTGTTGAGTGTACTTTAGTGTCTATATTGACTGGATTATCTATGAAAGATCATTTATTTACTAGCAGGTAACTCGTGCCCCATAAGTGTCTAATTAAAAGATGACAAACTGAGAACTTGACTTACTGAAACCTTGAATAATTTGAAATAGGCCTGTAACCATCCTCGATAGATTGAGAATCAATGTGCAAAATTTCAATATAATCAGCCCAGTAGTTCAGACGTGATTATGTATCTGTTGTCATTCGTGAATTTCCTATCCCGTACGGTACGAGTATAAGAAAAATCTTTCCTTAACATCCAAACTGATTGTAAAAGTTGGTATCACGTTGTATTTCCACATTTAAATAATCACATAATTACATCAATTTTTGCAATATGATTATGCCTAAATAACTCTTGATGATAATAAATTATTACAAATTCAAGAAAACTGCAACAGGTTGGTCTGTATGAATACCTCTGTTAACACAGGGAGTGAAAATTGAACTGTTCAAGTGAATGAACTAGTTAAATTTTTAATTGACCGATCGAAGTGAGGTCTAAGATTCAAGTCGACGGTTTGGCATTTCTCTTAATGTTTAAATGTTTATATATTCATATGTTGCGCATTTACGGTGAAACGTGGTAATAGATTTTCATGAAATTTAACAGGTATGTTCCTTTTTTAATTGCGCGTCGACGTATATACAAGGTTTTTTTTGGAAATTTTGCATTTCAAGGATAATATAAAAGGAAAAGGAGCCTCCTTCATACGCCAATATTAGAGTAAAAATAAGACTATAGAATTATTCATCATAAATCAGCTGACAAATGATTACACAGATGTATGGAGAAGCCAGTCTATTAGATTGTATTTGTATAAGGCTATGTACACATGGTAGCGTCGCACCGCGCGGTGCGACGCGCGTCCAAAATTTTGCAGTTGTACACATGCAAGCGTTTTATACGCGGCGTCCACCTCCAGTTTAGCAATGGAAGTTGAAGAAGTAACATGTTTGTGGCTTGTGTATCGTAGATATAAAGCGAGAAAACGAAGGCAAAGAAACTTTTGCGTTCACCCTATTTTGACCAATAGATTAACGCATGGTGCTTTTGTGACACTTTACCCTAACTTGAGGAAATACAAACCCAAATTTTTTAACTATTTGCGAATGTCGATTTCATCTTTTGACGAGTTGTTGGAGATCGTAAAAGACGACTTGGCATCAAGTTCTTGTTCTGTTCTTGTAATCAGGACTCGCCATATCCCATATGACACGTCGACTTTTATTCTTCTATTCTTTACTTCTTCTATTATCAATTCTGTATCAAAATTGTTCATTTCCATGGCTGCACACTGAACAGAGTTGCTGTAAAATCACTACACAATACAAGTGAACTAGATCAAAACTGGCGTCCGACTGCTCTCATGTGTACAGTCCAACTGACTGTAGTGTACTGGGAACTGCGCTGTCGCCGCGCGGTTCAGGTTGAAAGTCTGGGCGGCGCAGTGCGCGGCGCGTCCACATTTGAGTGAGTGGTGCATGTGGACGCTGCCATTAGCTCCATTGTATATCACACCGCGCGGTCGGACGCGCGTCTCAAAGCGCGCTGTGCGACGCTACCATGTGTACATAGCCTAAGGTCTATAGTTTCAAACAAAGACATTAAAGAGGTATGCATCTTCAAGCTGGGTTTACACCAAAGTTATTAACAAAATGGTTATAACTTAATCCTTATAGATTCTATTAGATTGAACGGAAGTTGACAAACACATATGTTCATCATGTGTATGATAAGTTATGTTCTATCTAATATAATCTAAAAGAATTGAGTTATCAACAATTTTTAATAAAATTGGTCTAATCGCAGCTTTGAGGTCTTTAATTTCAATATTCTGTTTTGCAGTTATGGTATTATTATGCGTGCCCATCAGTATCAATATTCTCACATTCGAAAAAACTAATTCAATAGGTGAATAAAAATAAACAAATGAACTAAATAATGCTGGAGAAATTATAATATTTTTGATTCTAAAAAAGTAATTTTCATCAGATAGAAAGAACATCACGGAACTGTATGAATTATATCATATAGAATACAAATTCAAACGTGAACTGAGTTTGTTAACATTTAAAACAGTTGACATCTGGTACTTGTGGATGAGAATACTGCGTGAGGTCTACTGTTCACAGAACTACTAGTATATTCCTTTTGTTTACTTTCAAATGAATAAAAGAAGTAAATATGCCTCAACCAGAGCGTATATAAAGTGTACATTCAATCATTGAGTAGAGGAAACTATTATTTTATTTTCTATTAGATTATTAATTCTAATCTAGATACTATTTTTAGATTAGATACTATAAGATTATTTCTGATATCTCTGATTCAATATACATTGAATATACATTCTATACTCTGACTCAACCTCCTTTAAGAAGGTTCTCCACCTATATACTTGTGGAGTGATACATACAACAAATATTGGAATACCAGACACTTTCTTTAAAAAAAAAACATATCAAGATATAATTCTTTTCCAGTATTGTCCACGTCATCTCTACATGAGTTACTTGCTCACTCCCTCTCTATCTCTCGCTCTCACTCTCCACCTTTATCTGTATTTTTATTCTCTTGGGAACTTCCGGTGCGGTTTCCAGTTTCCTGAATTTTACTGAGGTGACGCAAACAATTCACAGTTTTGTTTTTGATCTTGAATGCTTTTGTTTAAACTATTTGCGACAGTAATAAATTAGGGAAGGGAAATTATGCTGGCGACAATTCTATTTATTATCCACATTTTTCGTGGGAATTTTTATGGAGGAGGAGGAGGAGAGAGACAAGAAATATTGAAGAAAAGGATGGAAATTGGGATAATCATATTTACTGATAATTAAACGAATAAATTTACAAAATGTACGAGATTGCATTGTGAATCAGTTATAACTGAAGCACTATCTAGTCAATATGAAGATTATAAGATTCAATTCATCTGCTCTCAGTAGCAGCGTTGCCAATTTTCTGCTTTTTTTCTGATTCGCAAGCAATAATTCCATGACAATATTGTAATAATAGTTGCAATTATGCTGGAAGCAGCAAGGTTCATGGTCGTTCAAGACTTTGTCATGCTCAGACATTTAATCATGATACTCGATAGATGCAATAATTATGTTGACGTAATATTATTATATTGTTTTTGACATAATTTATTATTCCTAGAATTTGGTATGGTAACTCTTGATCATCGTCAACTAGCATCAGAGTAGAGGATAAATTAATTCATAGTTCACTGATTAACTTTTTCTTCTGATTCTTCTTCTTCTTCTTCTTCCTCTGCTCTCCCTTATCCTACTCTACTTTTCACTTACGTTCATCCTTCCTTCTTTCTCCTGTTCTTCCAAATTCTATCGATCCCTCTCTTTCCCTCCTATTTTCTTAGTCAAACTACTGACTACCTGCATAATATTATAGCTCACTATAACGAGGTCCACGTCTCAATGGCAGTGGAGAAAGATAGGAGAACAGCTTTGCCGATTCTCTGCCTTGCCACTGCCTTGTGTAGAGGATGTACCGGTATATCTGATGTAATATCTATCGTTCATTCCTGTTAAAAATATATAAATTATATTTTATTTTTCAACGAATTAATAATAAATTTTCATGAATGAGATTAAATATTTTCAATTATTATATTGCTATATTGTTGAAATACGATTTGACAACGTTGCGGAGCTAAAGGAGGATAGCGCTATCTACTTTGTCAAATGATAGACAAGGATAGCAACACCAATGTTAATCAAATACTGTCATTATAACGTGGACCAGCATATTATTGCCTAGTAGGTATATCCATCTACATTACAGAGTACATAAAGAATTAACTCATGACCTTGTGGCCTACTGTAATGAGCAAACCGTACTTTGAATTATTATCCTTCTCTTTCTTTCTCTCACTCTTTCTCACTCTGTCTCTCACTTACTCTTCCTCTCACCCATTCCACATTTTTTTCTCATTCTAATTTTTCTCCCAGACATTGACTTAATTTTCTGTGTGTCAATCATACTTTCTCTCTCACACATTCTTCCTTTTCTCTTCACACTCATCCTCTCTCTTCTTCGTTATTCTTCGTCTTTTCTCTCTCTCCTTGTCAGCTGTTTCTCTTGCGAATTCAAGCTAATCACAGCTCGTGCGTGCCTATCTTCTTCTCTTTCTCTTTCAAATTCTACATGGTTGCCGCACTCTCTCATTCTCTCCCACACTCTCTCTTTCACTGTCAAACTCTCTCTTTCTTTCTCCCTCTCTCTCCCAATTCTCATAACTGTTACACAATCTTTGCAGAATCACGAAAGAAGAAAAAGAGCCGAATGTATTGAATGGAACTGATTTTACTTGTATCAAATTATCTTTTTTCAGGCTCCTTAGATTTAGTGAAAAATTCTCGTGATCTCGGGTTAAAAATTCAACTTTCTACATTAAAAGTGAACAGTTACATTTCAATACCTACAGGAGCAAACCTACATTGATCCTGTATTGAATGGAAGCTGATTTTACTTGTCACAAATTATTTCTTTTCTTAGCTTCTTAGAACATCTTTAGTGATCATTGAACAATTTTCGTGATTTCTATGCTAATTTTTGAGTGAAATCGGGTTTAAAATTCAACTTTCTACATTGAAAATGAACAGTTCCATTTCAATAGAGAAACAGATACGTAAATCCTTGTTCCTATAGTGAGGTTCACGTTATAATGGCAGTGAAGAAAGATAGAAGAACAACGTTGCTGATCTTCTGTCTTGTCAATGCCTTCTATAAACGGTAGCTGATACAGATTTATTGATGTAATATTATCTGTTCATTCTAGTTCAAAATAATCAATTATATTTCATTAAGCAAAAAACTATATTTTTCAATAATTTCATAATGAATCTCCATACTTAAGATTAGATATTTTGTTAATTAATTATTAATTCTACATTGTTTAAAGACGATCTGTCAACAGAGCAAAGCGAGAAACAGATAGCGCTATCCGCTTTGTTGAATGATAGACAAGGATAGCAATACCATTGCTAATCAATCACTGTCATTATAACGTGGACCTCACTATAGTTTAGTTCTTGTTTTCTCTATAATATTATGAAAGGACATTTTACAATACTTCTTAGCCAATCAGCATTCGAAATCAGCTAACATCACCCAAAATAAATTAAAACTACCAGCATCACAAAATGTTTTTTTTTCTTGTCATTTAAGTGATTATAATCATTGTTTTTGATTCTCTGTAATCATTCTGGGACCAAAAAATTTGTCCTTGAAAGTGCTGATGAATCATAGCCTCTTTTGGACTAATTTTCACTCAAAATTTGGGAAATGAATATGAAAAGTAAGGGATAAAAGCCTGTTTTTCCTTTTCCAATCATTTTATGATTATGTGTTTTGTCTTTATTGAATGAATAAATGAAATATAATTATTATTTGACAGTGATATGATATCAAAACTGCATATGAATTCAATATTGTAACATTATAATATATTTTACTGTTATTCGACTCATTGATTCTACTACACAACCATGAGTGAAGCCTGGTTTTCATTAGTAGAGTTAGAGAGCCTTCCCCCACCACCGCTTCTCACTCTACTCTACCACTACTAAGCCAATGAAAATAGTCTCGAGCTAGTAGAGTAGAGTCGTGCTGAGTCGGGTTATCAGGTTTAAGAAGTATTTTTATTTATTAAAAAGTATTAATTCATTAAAATTTATAAAAAGTGCTAATTTATTAAGGGTTAATAAGTATTTATTAAAAAGCAAATACCTTAAAGATGCATAGACTCACTCACATGCAGCGCTAGTGTCGTACTTGGAATTAAAATCGGCCATTGAGGGGGCAATCTATAAGATTATTACATACCAATGCCTTTGTAATCTATGATATTACAAAATAGATATCTCGTGCTAAAATATCCCAATGGCGGCCTCCAATATCAAGTAAGAGCTATCATTGGGAAGGCATAGGCATTGTGAGTCTATATCTCTTTAAGGTCTTTGTTAAAAAGTATTGACATTTTAAGGTTAGTTCTGTTCACTAGACAACACACTTTACCTACTATTCTCAATCGTAGTGAAAACAATTATTGAGCCAAGTAAGTTGAATTAGCTCGGTAGAGTTAGTTTGCAAGTTACTCGACCACTAACTCTACTAGTGAAACCGAGGCTTTAAAGTCAAAATTAATTAATAATATAATCCTTGGAAAGGCAACTCAACGAGATAATGAATGAATTGTATCAAATAGCCTACCCTCATATCAGACCAGCGAACTTATGAATATGAGGCCCTGGTACCTGTTATAATAGCGATGATACTCGAGCTTTGATAATTAAAATTGTTATTGACCAACCTAACCCGTATTGTGTTACTTCACATGGGTAGCTGATATATCTACTGCATAACTATGATATACTGTATAGTGGGGTACATGTTATGATAGCTGTGTTTGATCAACATTCGTGTTGCTATCCTTGTCTATCATTTGACAAAGCAGATAGCGCTATCATTATCTAGCTCCGTAATGTTACCAGATCGATTTTCAACAATTTGGGGATATAATTAATGAACAAAATATTTCATATCAATTATGAAAACATATTTTTTCTTGGCAAATGAAATATAATTGGTTATTCTAAACAAGCAACAGTTAATATCACAATGAGATATTAAGTTTGTTTTTTGGTCCTGCAAAATTATTTCTTTAATACATGAATATTTCCTATTTTAGTGATAATAATTTGAAATATTTCTTCTATGTTTGGTTTTGAACCATCTAAATTTAAAAATCTACTTTGTGAAACTAATTACGGACTGAAAATTTCATGAAGTAAACAACTACAAGGCTCAACCTATTCCGGATTATGTGTAACCTTATCTAAATTTGGGAGAGGAATAGCACAAGATTACCTTATTTTTTCTCTCCTATCATTTTTGACCGAGCGAAGTGAGGTCTAAGATTCAACTCGACGGTTTGGCATTTCTCTTAATGTTTAAATGTTTATGTGTTGCGCATTTACGGCAAAACGCGGTAATAGATTTCCATGAAATTTGACAGGTATGTTCCTTTTTTAATTGCGCGTCGACGTATATACAAGGTTTTTTAAAATGTTGCATTCCAAGGATAATATAAAAGGAATAAGGAGCCGCGAAATTTTGCATTCCAAGGATAATATAAAAGGAATAAGGAGCCTCCTTCATACGCCAATATGAAGAAGATCAGACTATAGAATTATTCATCATAAATCAGCTGACTAGTAGTTCTGTGAACAGTAGACCTCACGCAGTATTCTCATCCACAAGTACCTGATTGAAACTATAGACCTTATGGAAATAAAGCAATATAGACTGGCTTCTCCACAGATCTGTGTAATCACTTGTCAGCTGATTTATGATGAATAATTCTATAGTCTGATCTTTACTCTAATATTGGCGTATGAAGGAGGCTCCTTTTTCCTTTAATATTATCCTTCAAATGCAAAATTTCCAAAAACCTTGTATATACGTCGAAGCGCAATCAAAAAAGGGAAATACCTGTCAAACTTCATGAAAATCGAATACCGCGTTTCGCCGTAAATGCGCAACATATAAACACGAATATAAACATATAAACATTCAAACATTTAATCATTAAGAGAAATGCCAAACCGTCGACTTGAATCTTAGACCTCACTTCGCTTGGTCAACATGTGATTACACAGATGTGTGGAGAAGCCAGTCTATTGCTGTATTTCCATAAGTTCTATAGTTTCAATCAGGTACTTGTGGATGAGAATATGGCGTGATGTCTACTGTTCACAGAACTGCTAGTCTAAATTTGGGAGAGGTTTAGCACAAGGTCCCTTTTTTTCTCTCCTATCATTTTAATCATGTACTTATTGTATGAATCAATAAAGAATCAATCAATATACCAGTAACAGCTCTTAGCTCTCCTGTATAGAAGATGGCGGCAAAGCAGAGAGACTGATTGAAGCAAGTCTCATTAGAGAGACAGAGACTTAACAACATTAGAGGGAGACAACATAAGGATCTCTATAGAGAACATGATAATGATTACAAGTTCACAGTGCTTATCTCTCAATCTACATTGAATCTAAAATTAGCTTCACTCATATTGTAATGACTAATTTGTTCAATTCATTATTTTCTGATTGGTACACACTCTAGACTCTACAGGGGGTGAACTATGCT
The DNA here is from genome assembly GCF_014356525.2 of Nilaparvata lugens. NCBI lineage: Eukaryota > Metazoa > Arthropoda > Insecta > Hemiptera > Delphacidae > Nilaparvata > Nilaparvata lugens. The sequence continues at coordinate 7,595,444 of NC_052508.1, forward strand.
AATAAAACACTAAACAAAAACGAAATGATGATGTTATGAAGCTGCTAGGGTCTACAGTCTAGCCAGGATATCTAGTAGTTTCTGATCAGCATGGAAAAAAGAAGATATTGATTGTGGTAGAAATTACCGTATCTATATTATAATAAAGGAAATAATTGGCTTATACACATACGGGATAGGAAATACCCAAGAAACAAAAATTCTAAACAAGAATTGAGTTCTGTCACTTTATTATGTTAGTACCAAGTCGCAGAACTTATCTATACTATGATAAAGAAAAGAACTGGCTTATACACGTACGGGATAGGAAATACACGACTGAAGCATCATCACGTCTCAACTACTGGACTGATTAATTACTTGAAATTTTGCTTTTAGATACTTAATTTACCGAGGATGGTTATAGGCCTACTCAAAATTATTCAAAATTTCATTAAGTCAAGTTTTCAGTTTGTCAAGTTTTTGATTGCATTATTGCGGAGATAGGAAATTCACGAATGACGCTTAATCTCATCTGAACTATAGTGGACTGATTGACTTGAAATTTTGCTTATAGATTCTTAATTTACCGAGGATGGTTATAGACCTATTTCAAATTATTCAAAATTTCAGTGTGTTTCAATCAGACCATTGCGGAGCACAGGTTACCTGCTAGTTTGGAATGGAATGATCATTTTGGACCAATTGGTCCAAAAATTTAATTCAATTGATAGCAGTAAAAAATTTTACCTGTTTTGGACCTCAAAATGGACATCATATTTCAAAAAACCTCAATCAGTTTGGTTCAGCCTCACTCAAGAAACTAAAAAATTCCAAAACGTCCCGTATTGAAAATTCAACACCAACTAATATCAACAATTGAATGAAAAATACTAAGAAATTGTCAAAAACAACAATGTCACTACTATTGTCACATTCAACAATATCAACAATCTATTATCACTTTTTATCAATAACTCTATACAACTGCGGGAAAAATGTCGAAAATCTGTTGGGAACTCACAAACATTACCCAAATTCGAAAAACCATTGTCTTGTGTCTTGAAAATTTTTTTTTTAACAAGGGAAATTTTTCTAAAAAAACGTTAAAAAGTCACAAGCATTATCCAATTTTTTTAGGAAAGCTTTCTTCAGTTTTCATGGATTTTATTTAACAAAATGGGGGCGGGGGAAATTTACAGACAGCAGCTATCGAGAATGTATCAATTTTTCTTTTCACCAGCATCATTTAATTTTTCATGAAGTTTTCTCCAGTTTTCAACAATTTTATTTGCCAAATAAGGGAAAACATTGACAGATAACTATCGAAAATGGGTCTATATGACTTGAATTCCAAGAAACACAGATGAGTTTGCACCAATTTCACGAAACAAATATGTCAGAACACCAATAGAGTGGACTGAAACTTCATTCCACTTCACTTCAATGCAGTGGAAATTCGAAGGTCAATAAACGAAATGAAAGATAAAATTCCCGATAAACTCAGCCGTGCGAGTATTAATTGTCAATGGAATTTGACTTCAGCTCCACTGGTCAAAGCGAATAAGTGCAGTCATAAAAAAGAGATGATACAGGAAAAAACGGAGTAAAAGAAGTGGCATCCACGCTTGAAAGGGATGATAGGGGTATGAGAGAGGGGTGTAGAGAGAGACAGGATGAGAAGAGGAAGAAAGGTAAGGGTAAGATTGAATGATGGAGTTAGCAAGAGAGAGAGGGAGATAGTTCGAATGTTTGAAAAAGAGAGAGTGATGCAAATAAACTATGAAGAAGAGAAAGACAGGATGTTGTGATGAATGAGAGAATAGGATGAGCAGAGGGAGAAAGATGAGGGTATGATAGAAAGAGAGAGTAAGCGAGGTAGTGTGAGTGAGAGGGAAAGAAATAATGTTGGAAAAGTTGAATGTTGAAGGTTAGAAGAAGAGAGAATGATGCAAATAATTTTGAAAAAGAGAGATGGAGTGATGAAGGAGAGAATACTAAAGAAATCATGTTGTGGAGGATAGAAAATACCCGTGAATTCGGTCAAACTGAAGGAAAATGAAAGGAAAATCAAGAAAAATTTATGAACATTTTATAGGGTAGCAGAAAATTGAATGGAGACGGAGTGATGCGAATAAACAATGGAAAAGAGAGAGATGTTATGATGGAGGAGAGAATACTAAAGAAATCATGTTGTGAAGGATAGAAAATACCCGTGAATTCGGTCAAAATGAAGGAAAATTAATGGAGAATGAAGAAAAACTATGAATATGTATTTGATGTCTAAAATCTGAATCATTCCTCTGAATCTTCCAAACGTTTTGGCAAGCCGAAGAATTAGTCTTCACACACAGACCTCAGGTCCATGTGAAGATCATGAAGATCATTCCTGAATAAAAGCACTGTCGGTTCACGACTCTTCCCTGATGAATTCAATCCTGATGAATTATGAATCCCAATCATGATTAAAACTGGAATTTTTTGAGTATCACCTTCTATTTTGTTTGTGTTTTTTATTGGACAAAAATATTATCCTTATGTATGAGCTCTTGTAAGAGTATGTAGAACTGACAGCAGATTGTAAATCAATATCGGGGGACCGACTGGAGTACAAAAGCACACAAATTTTATAACGAAAGAGGAAAGTATAATATATTTATAGTTTATAGAATGAAATACTATGTTTGCTACAATTTTTGTAAAAATTTAGCCCAACATTTACAACTATATGATGAAGTTTTCACTTGAGAATTACTTCTAATTCTACTATCCAAAAAGGAATGTTATTCATATACTATGAACACTGAAAATTGTCATCATATTAAAACAAAATACTACACAGGCAACGGCCAACCAACAGCTGTGTGCATCTGCTAAAAAAAGTTTTAGTGTTGAAGAATCAAAAGGAAATCTAACAGCAGGCTTGGCCCAAATCTATTCCATTCCCAAATTTTGATAAATTAATAAAATGTCCAAAAAATATTATCTATATTATCTAATGTTTCTACTGTAAAACGTTCAAGTTCAATTTTTTTCATCCAAAAATATATACAAGCTAAACATTTTGAATTTATAGAAATTAAAACACAAAACTATATTTAAATTTAACACTTAATTATCACTTCAAATTAATTAATTTGAATATGATTATTATTTTTGATCAATTATAATCAATTCCACCTTTCAAACCCTCAAGGTTTCTTCATCGTTTAGGTCGTGTTTATATTTTTCAGTATACGTCAGCGTGCGAATTTCGGGGATGTTTTGATTTTCCACAGTGAGTGAGTCACTCATTTTCATATCCAAAAACGACGAAAATCTCAGCTGTTTTTCCAAGGATGAATTATCCTTCTAATCTCGTTCAGCGAGTTTTCCTAGGGATGAGATCTAGTGCTATCGAATTTTTATATCATAAACCTACTATGTTCCAAATTTCGTGAGAATCGTTAGAGCGGTTTTTAAGATCCGGTCACATACAGATTATATAAACATTTAAACATTTGAATATATAAACAGAAATTGCTCGTTTAATAGTATAGGATATTGTTTTGTTTTTTATGAGGAATAAAGAACTTTTTGAATTGAATTGTTTTTAGTCTTAGAACTTTGAGAGAATATTCACACACCGCTGTTCATTAAATGGGAAAATCAATGTCACTCAATCAACTGGAAAGAGAGAGAGAAGTTGACCCACAATAAAAGTTAAAAATATTGGTAACAGGTGATTGGTTCTCAAAGCAGGAGGCGCACGTTTGTGCCTGTGCGTTGGTGAGTGGTCAGGTGGGAGAGAGATGGAGAACGATCGATTCCGCGCTTTGAACAGAGAGCCAAATATAGACACAATGAAACGACAAATTATCGGTCAGTCTTGTCACTGAAAACGGGGTAGATTCTCTCAGGCTTCCAAGGAAAATTTGTTTTCCAATATTTAAAAATGTGTTCATAGATGACATATTTTACTGTGTTGGTGTATTATTTTGTTCATTATCAGTATATTATCTTAGTTACATAATTTATAATAGTTTTATGAATAGTAATATATTTATAACAGTCATATTGAAGTATAAATTTAATTAAAACAGTATATTATTTTCTAATAAAGGCATAATATTGTTGAATTTCCGTCCGGGTCATTTTTGTGATAACTAAGATTGTCTATAGTGAGGTCCACGCTATAATGTCAGTGGAGAAAGATAGGAGAGAAACGTTGCCGATCCTCTGTCTTGTCAATGCCTTCTACAGACGGTAGCTGATACAGGTTTATCGATGTAATATTAACTGTTCATTCTCGTTTAAAATAATCAATTATATTTTATCAAGCATGAAATTATATTTTTCAATAATTTCTTAACGAATTTTCATAATTAAGATGAAATATTTTGTTGATTAATTAGCAACTCTACATTGTTGAAAGACGATCTGGCAACACAGCGAAGCGAGAAAGAGATAGTGCTATCCGCTTTGTTGAATGATAGACAAGGATAGCAATACCATTGCTAATCAAACACTGCCATTATAACGTGGACCTCACTATAGTGATTTATATAATGATTGAACAGGTCAAGTAGCCATATTTGAAAACTTTATCATGAAATTAATAATAAAATTCTCTTAAGTGTTAACTGTCACCGTTTTTTTTGCCAAATATTGCTGTAAGAGAATGATGATAAATTCAATGTTCTGCTAGTTATTTTGAAGAGGAAATTGAAGTGTTATTTTAGAAAATTGTAAGAACATAACCTAATTATTTTTGAAACTTTTATTGGTTGAAATTCAGGAGACTGTTTCGACCTCAACCTGTTGCCTTCTTGTGTTTTCAATGATTATTGACTGTTGATAGATTAATATACTAGTAGTTCTGTGAACAGTAGACCTCACGCAGTATTCTCATCCACAAGTACCTGATTGAAACCACAGACCTTATGGAAATACAGCAATAGACTGGCATCTCCACACATCTGTGTAATCACTTGTCAGCTGATTTATGATGAATAATTCTATAGTCTGATCTTTACTCTAATATTGGCGTATGAAGGAGGCTCCTTTTTCCTTTTATATTATCCTTGAAATGCAAAATTGCCAAAAACCTTGTACATACGTCGACGCAAAATTAAAAAAGGAGCATACGTGTCAAATTTCATGAAAATCTATTAGGCACCGCGTTTCGCCGTAAATGCGCAACATAATTATAAACATTTAAACATTTAGAGAAATGCCAAACCGTCGACTTGAATCTTAGACCTCACTTCGCTCGGTCAATGGGGGTTTCTGGTTCCCTTCCATTTTTTTCCAATTTATATCGTGACATTCAGATCCAAATAAACAAATAATGACAAAAGACGGAAAAAATTAAATTGAAGTTACTTGGAGTTATTTGGAGTGTCACAAGAATTTTGTTTAACTTTTATTCACTTTTTAACGAAAAAAGAAGAATAGTATAGAACTGTGTGGCCCACTGCTTCAGTTTTAAAGATATTAGACCGTTGATAATGTTGAAACTGAACAAGATATGTCATTCCTTCTACCGCGAATTTACGTGAAGGTCACAAATGACACGTACTTTGTCAACATCTTATGTCTTTCTCTACCGATTTTTGTTCTGTATTCCTCCTTCTCTAACCATTTTTGTTTACAATTTTCCTTCTCTTTCTTATCATTCAGTGCCGTCACAAATCGCTCCAAATTTCCGTGACATTCGAAAGTATTGAATGTACAGTAATAAGCTGCACAGCACGTGATTTTAACTCACAAATTAATTTTGGGAAAATTGTTTTTATGAGTTTTTTTTCAATTGAAAGAAAAATGACAATAATTGAACTACAGTATTAATAGCCATAAATTGAATTAATATTTTTTCTTCTCTTCATTCTTTATTGATTCATACAATAAGTACATCATCAAAATGATAGGGAGAGAAAAAATAAGGAAACCTTGTGCTATTCCTCTCCAAACTTAGATAAGGTTACACATAGTCCGAAATATGTCAAGTCTTGTACCCTACGTTCACCTCACAAAATTGTCAGTCATTAATTATTTTCACAAATCAAATTTTTTAATTTAGATGCTTCAAAACCAAACACAGAAGAAATATATCACATTATCATCTAAAAATCTCCCAAATTTAGATAAGGTTACACATAGTCCAAAATAGGTTAGGTCTTGTAGTTGTTCACTTCACATAATTGTCAGTCCTTAATTATTTTCATCAAGTAGATTTTGAAATTCAGATACTTCAAAACCAAACACAGAAGAAATATATCACATTATCACCTAAAATAGAAAAAAATTTGAAGGACTAAAAAACAAACATAATTCTAAACTTGATCATCCCACATTGTGTACTCCAAAACAAGGCAACCAAAAAAAGTTGCACTTGAATTTACCTAGATAATTGGAATTGGTTTTATTAATTACCAGCAGATAGCCCGTGCTCCCCAAGGGTTTAATTAGAAACTTTACAAACTGAAAACTTGATCTACTGAAGTCTCGAAGAATTTAAAATAGGCCTATAACCATCCTCGTTGAATTAAGAATCTTTATGCAAAATTTAAAATTAACCAGTCCAGTAGTTCAGACGTGATGAAGCGTCATTCGTGAATTCCCTATCTCGTACGTGTATAAGCCAGTTCATTCCGTTATTATAGTATAGATGAGTTCTTCAACTTGGTCCTAACCTAATAAAGAGACAGAACTCAAATCTTTTTTAGAAACCTTCCTCAACTTAATGCCAACCTGACAAAATTGGACTGGTTATTAATTTAGTTGCCAATTTTAACCATCTGTTTCGAAGAGGTAGTCTCTCTTGATATAGTTCTATATTTGACGAAGTCCATGTATTCATGTGAATATTTTATGACCAATAAAATTCTATTCTATTCTATTCTATTAACATAATATATGGTACTAGCCGTCAGGCTCGCTTCGCTCGCCATATCCGTCTAGCCAGGGGGCTCCGCCCCCTGGACCCCCAACTGGATCGTCCGAGAATGAGATCAGCAGGCTCGCGATCATTTGAGCATTTTTATCATATGTTAGGACAATCCAGTCGGGGGTCCAGACTAAACGTCTGGCTAAGCGGATATGGCGAGCGAAGCGAGCCTGACGGCTAGAAATATAATATTCCCAGGATTGAAGTAGCAGTGCCCAATCAATTTTTCCGCGATAAATGCATTTAAATCTTCAACTTGGTGCCAACCTAACAAAGTCAACTCAACTTAATGCCAACCTGACAAAATTATTAATTTAGTTGCCAGTTAACAACTGTTTCGAAGAGGTATTCTATCTAGATTATATCTATAGTAACATATGATATGGAAATTTCAATTATAATTAAGAGATTGGGAGAAGAATAATATACATGCTAAAAGACAAACTTTAAACCCTTAAAAACAACCCTTAGAGTTAAAATATTGCCAAAAGATTCCTTAGTGCGCCTCTAAAGGGCCAACTGAACATACCTACCAAATTTGAACGTTTTTGGTCTGGTATATTTTTAGTTATGCGAGTGAGTGAGTGAGTGAGTGAGTCAGTCAGTCAGTCAGTGAGTGAGTGCCATTTCGCTTTTATATATATAGATGTAAATTTCAAATATAATATATATCCATTTCCCATGAATGAAATATTAATTCTGAAAAATCTAGAAGTGAAATTGAAATTTGGATTATATTCATCCATGTCCCATAAATGAAATAATTTGAAAATTAATTCTGAAAAAACTAGAAAGAAAATTGACATTTGGACAACGAGTTGTTCGAGATTGATATTTTTAGAATCTATGTGCAAAATTTGGAATGATCAAATCATTCTCGTTTTTCCGGTATGCAATCCACAAGTTGACATGTTTTGATGCGAACAAACGAACAAACACAACCCTAATCTCTCTTATTATATAGATTCCTCCAAAAAAATATACCAGACATCTCTATTAACACAATTTATTTCTGCTTTATTTCCGAAATCTCAATTTTATGTCAGTAGCTCACGATTAGCGCAATACTCCTTTACAAACCAATCTCCACAAATCGTGTTTGTGTTTGTGTGCTTACCTTTCGTGAGATCTCTACTTGTTCGTGATAGGCTCTGACAAGACAACATGCTAATTGCGCGTTGACCTATTTTATCAGATTCCTTGTTCGTCTCCTCTTCTTCTTTCTTTCTGCTTCCAGATGTTATCTTCTCTTTCTGGTGTTCAGGTGACAAATTGGTCGTCGTGACAGATTGATTCTCACTCTTTTATTTACTTTCTCACTCTCTCTCTCTCACTAAATTTCTCTCTCATCCACTCTAGCGATCTGTGTCTCTCTCTCACTTGGTAGAGAGTTAGTGGGGAGGATATTTTTAATATTCTTTCCGAAGAATGGACATTGATATGTCCAAAGCTCCGCCAATTTATGTAGATGCATAACAATATAATTATTATCTATCTGATATTATATTACAAATTCCTTTTTCATATCATATACAGTTCAATAATTTTCTTAGTCTATATTATGTAAATTCATCTATAATTTTACTGTATTGTAAGCTATTGTATATAAGTGTATAAGCCAGTATATATTGTAATCTACATAAATAAAGTACTCAATCAATCAATCAATCACTACCTCCCAATATCACACTCTCTCTCTCTTCTTCTCTCTCTTCCTCTCTTACACATTCTTTCTTTCTCTCTCTTTCACTCGCACTTACCTATTCCATCTTCTCTCTATTGTATTATGAAGTTTGATATTTCATGGTATACTTTCATAATAAGTTTCATTCCACGTGGATGCAAATAACAACTTTTTCCCCTCCAGTATTGCTAATGTGATCTAGTATAATGTTGATGGCTTAATATATACTATATTATTTTCTTTGATATTTTTGTAATAATTGATTGATACTGATGCAGAACTGTTAAATAATTATCTATCTCTTAAGTTTGATTTAATTTTATATTGTCAATTTTTGTAAATGTTACCATAGGCAACAGCCTTGTAACAATTATCAATGGATATATCTTATCTTATCTTATCTCTGATTCATTCTCTCTCTCAATCTCTTTCTCTCTCTTACTCTATCTCTCTCTTTATCACTTTTCCTCTCCCTCTCTTTATCACTTTCTCTCTCCCTTTTCTCACTCTCTCCACCCTCTCTCTCTTTATAACTTTCTCTCTCTCATTCGTTTTCTCTCTTTCCCTCCGTCTATTATTTATCAGATTCCAAGTTCCTTATCTTTCCTCTTCATCAGTTGCTCGTATAGCTCATCACTCTGTCTCAATTTTTATCTCATTTTGGGAATTTATTATGAATATTTCTGTCATTATTCAATTGTGATATTGCAATATTCATCCTGTTTTAGTGTTTATTCCAGATTCGATACTCTTCCTTTCTCACATTTTTTATCTCTTCTCTCATCTATCAGAGTTTCAGATTCAGTAAAGATTCCTATCGGCGTGACATGATTATTTATTATCATGATTGCTATTTATTATAGAAATTTATCTTTATTTATCTTCCTATTTAAGTTTTTATTTTGCATTTTGGTATTAAATAGCAGTCGCCAATGTATACTTAGAAAAAGCAGTACGTGTTGCATGTTGATAGTTTATGAATTTGATAATATAGTTCTTGAAATGTCTTACTTTAAACCTCTAATTAAACTGTTCATTATAAGGGCCGTTTGCACAGTATATATTGCTAAACTCGATTAAGTTAATCGAGTCTAAGTTAATCTGAAAGTTTAAACTTGAATCGGTTTTCTCAGAGCATTTACCAATCCAGTTTCAGTTAAAGTAGTTTAGCGTTAAGTTGGTAATAGAATGTCATTGTTTATAATATCAGGAAGGCTGATTTTTACAGGAAATTTGTTATTTGTTTACAAACCATCAGTAAATTGAGGTTATATAGCTACTATTTCCTCGTACCAAATCCACAGAGCTGTAAGATGTACGGTAATAAAAGTGAAAAGTGATCAAGAAGTTCTTCATAAATGATTGAATGCTATATTACTATTAGATATAATTTATATTTAGTTGGCACCAAAATATATTTTACAATGTAAGAAAAAGTTATTTTGTTACGGTCAAATCTACTATGGTCTTCCTTGTTTATTAGAAATCCTTCGAAAGCAAAATATCTCTGTTATGAGTTTTATGAACATGTTTTCTAATCAAAGACCACTGTTAAAAATTGTCTTATCTTCTATCAAGTAGTGTATTTAATCAGATACTAAATTGGCAGTTGCTTTACTCAAGCAAAATCGTTAAATTCTCTATCATCCCAGAAATTTATATGATTCGTTTTTTGCTTAATTTTTCTCAGTTTCCAAATTTCTTCAGTCATCTTTATCAATCGCAATAAAAACTTCTATCAATTCTTCCATTATAATCATATTTACATTCAAATGATGATTCACTTATAACCTAAATAATAAATATCGTCTACAGAAGCATTAAAAACAACCGTTGAAAAATAATTTACTATCAGCTGCTTCCCCATCAAATCTTTACAGATGTCAAGTTAATCCAAATTATTTGATTTAAACCTCCTGCTTTGGTGGTTTTTAAATTTTCCAAGAATTCCAAGAATTTTCCAAGTCCGATCTCACTAGGCATCAAACCTGCAAAGCATGTAACTGAAATAACTCAATACAGAGTTTAAACTGATACTGTGCAAACGGAATTTTAGTTTAAACCAAAAAATTCCAGATTTGGTTTAAGCTTCAGCTTAAACTTACACTGTGCAAACGGCCCTTAGACAGATATTGATTATGATCATAATCTGTCAATTTTATGCTACTAGGTACCATACTATTAGGCTACTAGGACAGATTATAGCGTGAAAAATAGATGAGCTATTGTCGAAAATATTATGAAGGTCAGAAAGTTATTCCTACAATAATTTATTATCTAATATTGATTCACAAAAGATTCTCGTATTTTAAACTTAGGCTCAACTCACACTTACGCGACTCAGGTCGAGAAGTGACTCGACTCTTCTAGTCGAGAGCTTGTGTTTCAAATGGTGATAGTCGCGGAGACTAGAGTCGACTGGTCTGATGTCACCATTTGGAAACACATGCTCTCGACTACAGTCGAGTCTCTTCTCGATCTGAGTCGCGTAAGTTTGAGTTGAACCTAAGTTGAGCCTAAGAGATAAACAGAAAACAACGTAATTGACCGAGCGAAGTGAGGTCTAAGATTCAAGTCAACGGTTTGACATTTCTCTTAATGTTTAAATGTTTATATGTTGCGCATTTACGGCGAAACGCGGTGAAAGATTTTCATGAAATTTGACAGGTATGTTCCTTTTTTAATTGCGCATCGAAGTATATACAAAGTTTTTGAAAATTTTGCATCTCAAGGATAATATAAAGGAAAAAGGAGCCTCCTCCATACGCCAATATTAGAGTAAAAATCAGACTATAGAATTATACATCATAAATCAGCTGACAGGTGATAACACAGATGTGTGGAGAAGCCAGTCTATTGCTGTATTTCCATAAGGTCTATAGTTTCAATCAGGTACTTGTGGATGAGAAGACTGCGTGAGGTCTACTGTTCACAGAACTACTAGTACTTTCCCTAAGATATTCAGGACTATCAAGAGCTCCTAATCTCTTTTTTCAATCAATTATTCGTTTCTTGATGAATATATAATTTGAGAATTTGTCATTTACACCCCATCTAAGCCATCGTTTAAGGGATGAATCGATAACAATTTTTTGTGACACAGTTCATTCTGATGACATTTTTACTGTTGCACGGACTAATAATTGAAGGCAAAAGTAAAAAAGTAAGAAGAAGAAGAAGAAGAAGAAGAAGAAGAAGAAGAAGAAGAAGAAGAAGAAGAAGAAGGAGAAGAAAGAAGAAGAAGAAGAAGAAGAAGAAGAAGGAGAAGAAGAAGAAGCAGATGAAAAGAAGCGAGGAGGAGAAAAAAGAAGAAGAAGAAGAAGAAGAAGAAGGAGAAGAGGAAAAAGTATGAAAAGGGAAGAGAAGAAAAAAGAGCACAAAAACAAGAACAAGCAGAGGGGTGGAGGAAACGGAGAAGGAGGATGAGCAGAAATAGAAGGATCGGGAGGAAGATTATTAAGGAAGAGGAGAAGTGAGAACAGGATGAGAACTTGAAGGATATGTGGCAGAAGAGGACAAAGAATTTACTGTACAAGAAGTATGAAAAGGTGAAGAGGAAGACGTTGAAGGAGGAGGAAAATAACAAAAACAAGAGGAATAAAAAGGGAAAGAGAAGAGGAGAAGTAGAAGAAGGAGCATGGTGGAGAAAACTGAGAAAAAGAGAAGAAGAATAAAAAAGGAAAAAAGAAAAGAAGATTGATTGATTGAGTACTTTATTCATGTAGATTACAATATATACTGGCTTATACACTTACATACAATAGCTTACAATACAGCAAAATTATAAATGAATTTACATAATATAGACTAAGAAAATAGTTATTGAACTGTATATGATATGAAAAAGCAATTTGTAATATAATAACTATAGAAAATTATATTGTTATGCATCTACATAAATTGGCGGAGCTTTGGACATATCAATGTCCATTCTTCGGAAAGAATATTAAAAATATCCTCCCATTAACTCTCTAACAAAGAAGAATGAGAGGAGAAGAAGAAAAAGAAGAACACGGTGAAGAGAACTGAGGTGAAGTGGAAGGAGGGAGGAGAAGAAGAAAAAGAAAAAAAGAATAAAATGAAGAAGATTAGTATGCAATTGAAGAAGAAAAAGATGTAAAAAAAAGACGAGGCGATTCTCTATGTGACAAGAGGATGGTCTTCACTATTAATAGGGGTTGAAATCCCCCTTTGGCCCCCCTTCTACATAACCACCCTTAGATGGGAGCCCCCCGACACTTAAGTTTCACAATGGACAGTTTAAATAATTTAGGAGATCTCTCTTTGGGTCTAGCTGTCGCACTGAACCCTTTAATCCCTTTCCAACTTCCTCCTCCTCCTCCTCCTCCTCCTCCTCCTCCTCCTCCTCCTCCTCCTCCTTCTTCTTCTTCTTCTTCTTCTTCTTCTTCATCTTCTTCTTTTTCTTCTTATTCTTCTTTTTCTTCTTCTTCTTTATCTTCTCTATTCTCCTCCACTTCAACATAACCTTCACCCTTCCGTCCAGAAAAAAAACGCTCCTAAAATATTAACAGGTCGCAATGTGCCCTTTCCAGTGGACTACTTCAAATAAAGTGTTCTACTCAATTTGCTTCTCCCGTCTCTCTTTCATCGCACTTCGCTCCCAGTGGACAGGCACCTTCAGTTTGCTTCTTTTTTCCATTTTCTTGTTTCGTATTTGTTATTGGCTTCTCTTCTTTCCTCATACCTTTCTCGTCATCTTTATTTTTATCTTGTATCTTCTATTTTGTTGCTTCCTCCTTTCTCTTGTCTCTTCTTCTTCTTCTTTTTCTCCTCTGCCTCCTCCTCTTCCTACTTCTTCATCGTCTTCTTCTCCTTCTTATAATTTTTATTCTTCTTCTTCTTCTTCTTCTTCTTCTTTCTTCTTCTTCTTCTTCTTCATCTTCTTCTTCTTCTCTCCCCCTGCTCCTTCTCCTACTCATTCGTCTCCTCGTTCTTCTTACTTCTTTTCTTTCTCTCATTCTTTTCCGTCCTTTTCTCCTTCTCCTCCTCCTCCTCCTGCTCCTCCTTAACCTTCCTCCCCCATAGTTGTATTCTCCGCCGTCTCCTTCTCTCTCTTTTTCTTCTACTTCTCATCCTTCTTCTTCTTCTTCTTCTTCTTCTTCTTCTCCTTCTTTTCTCTCCTCTTGCTCCTTCCCTTCTCATTCGTCCCCTCGTTCTTCTTCCTTCTCCTCTTTCTCTCATTCTATTTCTACCTTTTCCCTTCTCCTCCTCCTCCTGCGACTCCTAAACCTCCCTCCCCCACAGTTTTATTCTCTGTCGTCTCCTTCTCTCTCTTATTCTTCATATCACGCCTTTTTGTTTCTTCTCTTCTTCTCCTCCTCCTATTCTGCCCTCACTCCTCCACTTTCTTCACAATTTTCCTAATCCTCCCTCCTGATCATCAATTATTTCTACTTCTTGATTTGTAGACCCAGCTGTAGAAATTAGAAAACGTAGATTGGAATATGAGAGTAGACGGAGTATTTGAATCATTCAGACTTACTATCCCACCAGGTTTCCAAAAGATGACTGTTTCTATAATGCAATAGATTTACGTTTTATGAGGTAGTTACTATTTTTTGTTGAGGTAGTTACTATTTTTTGTTTAAGTAGTTTCTTCTTTCTGTAAAGTCTCTTAGAAGACTCTTTTCCAGACATTATTATCCAATAAACCCTTGAAAGTTATCATTTTTGTATGATCAACTTTCGTTTTAATTAATTTTCCCAAGACTATCCAATAATCCCTTGAAAGTTATCATTATTGTACGATCAACCTTCGTTATAATTAATTCCGCTTGTAGTTTTTTCTATTTACAAAATTTTGAATACTATTGTTGACTTTCAAATCGTTGTTTTATTCTTAGTAATTTGTCGATAGATTTTCTAACTGTGTTTTTTCTTTGTTCACAGGTAAGTAATGGAAAACGCCAGAACATTCCTAATACATCCAAATTGAGTGAGTAGGCTGATTTATTTGTGATATTAACTATTTTCATGTTGAATAATACATTTATGAAAGTGCAATATGAAGCAAATACTAGGTGATTCCAAAAATTTCCTTTTCTCCTTATATGACTTCATAATATTTCTATTAGGGTATCAATAAATTTCATGTTTCTATATTGTTTACTAGCAGGTAACACGTGCGCCGCAAGGGTTTTATTCAATCTTGACAAACTGAAAATCTAACCTACCGAAGTGAAGAGTTTAAAATAGGCCTATACCATTCTCGGTTAATTAAGAATCTATAAAAAAAATTTCAAGTTAATCAGTCCAGTAGCTCAGACGTGATGATTGTGAATCGTAATTTTTATGTTTCCCACAGGGAAAACGGAAAGTGGAATATTGTCCCCGAAAAATATATGCTTCAAGTTTTTGAAGTTGAATAAATCATGAAAAGAGTGATCTAAATGAGTCGATTCTCTCGAACATCATAGTTTGGTTAATTCTAAACACTTTGGTGGTAAAACCAATGAGATATCTCTCACAATAACTAAATAGCAAGCGATATAAAAAATTCTGTCAATAATGACCTCATCTTGAATTTTTCAATGAAGTCGAATATTTTCGTTGTTTCCATCATCAATATTCTTATTCAGCCTGTTTGTAACGAAGAGATTGAGATCGTTTGCGAGTCTCTATCTTGAAGTAGTCATGATAAAAACGATTCCATAGTTCTAGATTGTTACCTCATGCGTATGGAAAAACGCACCAGAAACCGTGCAGGGTTTTCTTTGGAGGGCACTGGAGAACTCATTTCTTGACGTACAGCGCATAAAGGTATATCGTTCTAAAGTTGATAAAACGCTCTAAATTTCATAGATTCAAAATTTGTCTGTATCTCTTGTACGAAAAAAGTTATAATGGAATGAAATTTGAAAAACATTGGAAAACGGTTTTTTGGACTTTTGAAGGTTATAACTAGAACAATATGCGTTTTAGATGAAAATTTAATAAAACAAAAATTGTATAGGTAAATTTTTCAAATATTTTTGTCTTGAAAAACGGTTGAATGTCTTGAACGGCTATTGAATTACAAGAGATATAGCAAAACCCTGAACATTTTGGCGGCCGTCTTGTTTCCGAGGTGTTCGCCTTTGATTTCGACTTATCATCATCACGATCATTATTATGCTAGACCTAACGAAGAACTTGAGACATCTTCCACGGCTGTTACCCAAAAATGACCACGGAATGACTTTTGCACCCGGACTATAAGCCAATTTTCTTCTTTATCATAGCATATTGATAGATATAGATTAAGATTATTATAATTATTATTTAACGAAAATCCTAAATAAATGCTGTAAATCACCCCGGAGACTTCTGCTACTGCAGACATTGATAACTGGGTTAACAACAGCTAGATGGAAATTCGATGAGAACTACTATCCAAAAATTAGTTGCCAGTCCGGGAATCGAACCCGGTACCTCCCAATTGCTAGTCAGGAATGCTTACCCTTACACCAAACTGACAATCTCTGGATAGCAGCGCTCATCCTGACTAGCAATTGGGAGGTACCGGGTTCGATTCCCGGGCTGGCAACTAATTTTTGGATAGTAGTTCTCATCGAATTTTCATCTAGCTGTTCACCCTGTTGTCAATGTCTGCAGTAGCAGAAGTCTTCGGGGTGATTTACTGCATTTATTTAGGATTTTCTTTAAATAATAATCATATATTAATTAGCATTTGAATAAATGCATTCTCTATTTTTAATTCCATCTGTAATTAAGATTATTATTGATTCATGAAATCAATAATTTTGTTTCGAATAGGTAATTATTTTTTTATTCATTACAACAGAGACAGAAACATAATCATAGAATGATTGGAAATGGAAAAACAGGCCGATAGCCCTATAGTGAGGTCCACGTTATAACGGCAATGGATAAAGATAGAAGAATAGTGATGCCGATTCTCTGCATTGATTAATTATATTTCTACACTGTCAAAACATAATTTGCATCGTTGTGGACCTAGAAAACGATAGTACCACCGGCTTTGTCGAATGATAGACAAGGATAGCAGAATCAAAGTTGATCAAATACTGTCATTATAACGTGGACCGCACTATTGCTATTCCATTCCTGAATTTTGATTAAACTATGACGGTCATTGTAACGATAAGAATTTATATCAAATAAACAATTATATTACTTATAAACTTTCAATCAATAATTGAAAATCAAATCACATTCACTAGAATAGTTGCACGATTACAATTCTACGTTCATTAATATTTTGACCCACAATTATGAGTATGGAATAGAATACTTAGTTACCATGGAATGCATAATAGGCCAGTTTACAGTGGAACAGACAACTTTTAAAACCTCCAGAGGCCAAAATCAGCTGCAAAGCCTTTTAGCACTTTGGTAACAGGAAGTGGCTGTATGCATTTAGCATGAGAACTGCTTTTGTGGGCTATAAATGGCACAAGCCTTTCTGCATAACTGTGCACTACTGTAGAATATGGAAGTGCTGGTCTCAAATAGGAATAGAAAACGATAATCACACTGAAAGATTGGAAGGAGAAAATAAAGGAGAACAAGGGTTTAGTAAAAGTCGAAGAAGATGTGGAGGTAGTTAAAGTGGTAATCTTGATGGGCAGTAGTAGGAGGAGGAGGAGGAGGAGGAGGAGGAGGAGCAGGAGGAAGAGGAAGAGGGAGAAGAAGAGTGTGGAATGATGAAGAGGAGGAGGGTGGAGAGAAAGGATAAGAATGAGACAGAGAGGAGAAAAAAGAAGAAGACGAGGAAGAACGCGGAGAAGAATGAGTAGGAGAAGGAGGAGAAGAAGGAAAACAAGAAGAAGAAGAAGAAGGAGGAGGAGGAGAAAGAGAACCCTGTTTTTGACAACATTTTCACCATTTTATTCGCCATCTTGAATTGCATCAGATCGAAATTGTTCGTGTCGGATCCTTATATTGTGAGGACCTTAAGTTCCAAATTTCAAATCATTCCGTTAATTGAGAGATGAGATATCGTGTACACAGACACACACACACACACACACACACACACACACATACACACACACAGACCAACAACCAAAAATAATATTTTTGGACTCAGGGGAACTTGAAACGTATAGAAAACTTGAAATTAGGGTACCTTAATTTTTTTGGGAAGCAATACTTTCCTTACCTATGGTAATAGGGCAAGGAAAGTAAAAATGTGAGAAAATCATAATGAAGAAAATCTACCTTTGTATACAGAGCAAGAATAAATTAGTGATGAGGAGCTGGAGACAGTCTGACGGTGTATAAGAAGAAGAAAAAAACTGTTGAGAAAAGGTTGACTAAACAGTAGTTGGTATGCATGTGTGTGCATGCGCGTGTCTGGCGTCCGTTACGCACGTGCAATATGACTCTCGCACGCACGCACATGCGTGCGAACACCGGAAACAGAACGTCGAACGTTGAATCACAAACGTAAACTGAAAACTGAAGCCAACTGCGAGTCAAGTGTCTGCTCATATCTTTGTATTTTGAGGTTTGGTTCATTAGGAATTGAGAAATTTTTGTTTTACTGCTATTGTAATAAGGCTAAGGTGGTGGTTGCCGTTCGCACAGTGTCAGTTCAAACTAAATTTAATTTTAAACTGTTTTAAATTCATATTAAGTCTCGTTGGTACATTTTGAAGTTAAGCCATCCACAAGATGATTAACACTCTAACCGAAACATGGTCAGTACTGACCTAAACCGAAACATCCGGTCTCACGGACCGGGTCTTGCTTAAAGTGTTATATTTGATATTTTTTCTACTAAATATAAATTTAAATATTCTCCAATGGTAAATTTCAATTAAAGCTAAGTATAATATAGATGTTAGTTGCAAATTAAGTGCTGGGAGGATAGAAAAAAAAATTGGAAACATTGATATGTGAAGCTGCGTACACATATTCGTGCTTCCAACCCGCACCGAGCGCGCTCCTCCCTCGTACCGCCCTCGTACCACCATCGAACCACAGTCGCTCCGCCCACGCACCCATCATGAACGTTACGGAAGATGGTAGATCTTCTCGCGTTCCCCGGTCGAACCACTGTTGCTCGCCGGTCGATCATCAATCGCTCTGCTGGAGTGACGTTCGGTTGCGGAGCAGAGCGACAGTCTGTACGCACCTTAAGAAAACACACAATGCAAAAATCAGTGTAAGATTTACTATCAGTATTTCACTCAAAACAATAATCATTGAGAGATATTTAATCAATATTGGCTTTATATCAAAACTGAAAGGTAATAATTGATAATAATATTGTTTTTCATTGTTATCAAGAAACTTGTTTGAGCAAACGTTTTCAGCCTCCAGTTATTTTCACAGCATTTTTTTATTAGCAAGAAAAGGTCATGAATAACTATAGTGGTCGTTGTCGGAATCATCTATTTCGTCAAGTGAATGTTTATCTTGTGACACTTCATTGTGAAGCATCCCATTGATACAAGTTCCTAAGTCTGGGGCTTGTATATTCACATGTCAAGAGGTTGATGGCTCATCCATTGTCATTGATTTTTCTAAAACACTGTTTTATAAATCACAAAAATTAGTTTTTCAAATAAAACATGTCAATAAAACACCGATATTATAAAGAGAAAAACATAAGAGAGAAAATTGAATGTTCAAAGTATCCGAGTCAAAACATCCGGTATTCTAGACCGGTAATAAATAAACGTTATCCGAAAGATCCGGTTGCTGAGACCGGTACGTTTTCAATAGATTGATATTTTCTTGATAACCGTGAGTTGTGAACTGATAAGCATTGTTGGATAATGTTGAGGAATAGTGGGGGAGAAGGTATTAGAGCGGGCAGCAATTTTCGATTCACAATGTTGCCACTATAGAAAAACCAATTTTTCATCTGGTCTCACAGACCGGTGTTTCGGTTAAAGTGCACTTCGGTTTGAGCTATGACTGTGCAAATGGCACATTTCTATTCGAGCCAGAGTACATCAGTAACATAAGCCAGGTCACGTACAAAATTCATTATAAATAAAATACAATATACAGAATACAGTAGTCAAGTCTGTCACAATTTGTCACAGTAATAAACTTAAAGATGCTTGTTGAACATATTGAAGAATAAAACTTGAAATTCATAGGTTTTCACATCACTATAGAAATTTGGAAAATATAAATAATTACAATTAAAAAATTGTTATCTCCTCTAATTAATTCATGAGTCACGCGTGCCACCTATACGGATTCGCCTGTTTTGGCTTCCATCGTTGCGTAAATTTTGAATTACAAATTAATTGATTTTTCTCAATCATTAAATAGAAATTGAGTGGTTCATAAGAATGATAATAGGCCTATAACCATCCCCGGTATAGATTAGTTCATAAGTGATGATGCGTCAATCCTGTATATCTTATCCCGTACATGAAGCCAATACCTTCCTTCACAAGCTGAAACTGCATTCACTTTGCACAAATCATTCAATATCTTGGAGTAATAATAGATGAAAACTTCAAATGGCAATCTCTTAAGTTATAACTTTTCTG
This sequence comes from Nilaparvata lugens, assembly GCF_014356525.2. Taxonomy (NCBI): domain Eukaryota; kingdom Metazoa; phylum Arthropoda; class Insecta; order Hemiptera; family Delphacidae; genus Nilaparvata; species Nilaparvata lugens. The sequence continues at coordinate 7,615,536 of NC_052508.1, forward strand.
TGTTAAAAATTAAACTACATTTCTTATAAATTCTATAAATTAAACAAAATATTGAATATAAATAACTTAAAAACCGTTTATCATGCCATAGTTCAATCAGTTTCACAATATGGATTAGTGATATGAGGTGTTCCATATGATGTACACATGGAAAATTTATTTATCATTCAAGAAAATATAATAAAAACTATCTTGATTAAACCAAGGTTATACCCGACAAATTAATTTTCCTGGATTTTGATGTTTCTACCGTGAGACAACTATATTTATGTCAAAGTCTTAATGAAATACTTGATAAAAATAAAAATATCTTCCCAAAGTTGATCAAGAACACTTATCATTTCAGACCGGGTGTAAAAGTAGAATTTCAAGTTCATTCTACTAAACTTTCATTGATCAGAAGACAGCTAATTTACACAAGCAGTAAACTGATCAATGAAATACCTTTTAACTTGGATTTCAAAATTATTATAAACAGCGTCAATGAGTGGATTAAGAGGGAATATTTCTTTACCTAAAATATAACAATAATTCAATTTCAATTCTTCTATTTTCATTTTGTAGTCTTTTCTCTGCACAATATTTTTTCGATTTTTTATGATTCTGCTGTTATAAAGTCTTGTTATTATTAGTTAAATTTAACCTTAACTTTCTGCATTATTTCGAAATATTATGTTTTTCTTTTACTGTTTTGCAACTCTTACCAGCGGGCAAAGATTTTCTTTTTGCTGGTGATGCCTAGATTTTATATTATATTTTAATTTTATTCAAGTATAAGTAATTATGTTTATTTAATTATTTTTCTAATGAAATGTTATATTATAAAGAGTTCGTAATATGTTTTGAATATTCTAATTGGCAATACATGAAATTGAAAAAAAATATTAGAAATCAATTCATCATTTAACGTCATGTTTATAGAAAATGTTACGTGAATACCAGGATGGCCAATTCAGTTGAGGGTACAAGAATGATTTTCCCTTCTACTTCGGCCAGAAAATTCGGCTTGATTGTTCTTCTTCTATATTGTTTATTCTGAGTTTCGGATTTTTTTGGACTATTCAAAGTGATTATAAACAAAGAGTTTAACTCGGACATCTGGCCTCACTAGAGAATTCATTTCGTGTCTGTGACTTTGCTTCGACTCCAATGATACCTAATTATAGTCTGAAGCGTGCGCCTATTAGGTTATTAGGTTGTTAATGACCCATTCGATGGTTCCCTGCTTTGAGGCATCCAGCCTTTACTGAAACAGTCACCTATCAACAGAGAAAATGAGAAAGATTTCAACTCCTATTTATAATTATGCCTCTTATCTTTGAAAACTCACTAATGAATAACAGTTGATTGACCTTTCGGAAATCAATACTGTACTGGAGAAAACCAATTCATTGTTTAAAACCTTAAAGATTGGTTATTAAGATTATTTAGACCTATAGTGTCTCCACGTTATGATGGCAGTATTTGATTTACGTAGGTGTTGCTATCCTCGTCCATCATCCTTGTATCATCTTCCTATCATCTTTGTATCATCTTCCTATCATCTTTGTATCATCTTTGTATCATCTTCGTATCATCCTTGTATCATCGTATCTTCCTATAGTGAGATCCACGTTACAATGGCAATTACAATATTTGATTTGCATTGGTTTTGCTATCCTTTTTATCATTCGGTAAAGCAAATAGCGATATCCTTTTCTAGCTCCACAACATTTCCAGATCGTATAATGCAGAAGTATAATTAATTAAAAAAATATTCTACCTCAATCAATAACATTCATTATTAGATCATCAAAGAATATTATATTTTATTCACAAATACAAAAAAATCTGGTGTGGCGCACTCACACAACTTTCCTTGCCGTTATGAAAATTGATCACCTGACGCTAGTGTTCCCGCGCATCTCAAGTCTACTATTCAAACATCCAAGACAGCTGGTGACAGGACAATAAGGCTGGAGACACACAAAGTTTGCTATCTCTTCATAGTCTTTAATAGAATCAACAGTTTGTAATTGAAATAATAACATTTTCTCAAATTTCGAGCTTATTTTCAATTTTAGGTGGAAGTGTTACTGAACATTAATTGAAGAGATTTTCATGATCAATCTTTTCCACTTGGAATTTTTTGTTTAAATTGTATCTAGAGCCTGATAATTGGGAATCTAAAATCAAACTTTGCATAGATGGGGCGGAGCTCCTGAAATTTTTACAGATATGGGACTTGTGGCAGTTGATAGAGCTTATCAATGACTATTTTAGGTATTAATTTGGTCAAAATCGTTGGAGCCGTTTTCGAGAAAATCGCGAAAAACCCTGTTTTTGACAACATTTTCACCATTTTATCCGCCATATTGAATTGCATCAGATCGAAATTGTTCGTATCGGATCCTTATATTGTGAGGACCTTAAGTTTCAAATTTCAAGTCATTCCGTTAATTGAGAGATGAGATATCGTGTACACAGACGCACATACACTCACACACACACACACACACACACACATACAGACCAATACCCAAAAACCACTTTTTTGGACTCAGGGGACCTTGAAACGTATAGAAATTTGGAAATTGGGGTACCTTAATTTTTTTTCGGAAAGCAATACTTTCCTTACCCATGGTAATAGGGCAAGGAAAGTAATAATATAATTGATTATTCTAAACAAGAGAAGGCAGTTAATTGCATCGGATATACCGGTATCAGCTATCCTCTACAGTAGGCAGTCGTAAGGCTGATAATCGGCAACGCTGCTCTCCTATCGTTCTCTACTGTCATTATTATGTGAACCTCACTATAGAATAAACAGTTCAAGAAAAAAATGTCTTGAGTACAATATTCAGACTCATACCACAAAGTAGAAGGAATTTCTTCTCTGTGCTCATACCAAATTCATAAACGATTTCCATGATCTGCCTTTGCTAAGCATGGGGACTTCACTATTAATTGAATTCAATATCTACATCATGTACTACGGTATAATGAAAATTCCACCGTATATCAGGAATTTCATACCACGAATTGAAAATTTTTGGGGCGTTCTATGATAGTTATAATTTTTGTAGCTCTATGATATACTTATAATCTTGCCGAAAATAATAGGAATTACTGGTAATAGGTCTACATCCCATTCTCCCTACATCTCAACTGGTCCAAACTTCCCGTTTCATGTGAAAATATTACAGTTATACCGCAATTTTCGCATATTTCATCACTTGTATTAATTGTAAAATTATTGAAAACCTCTTTAGTCTGCTGGTTGATATATGTGAAAACATCACAATTCTACCTCAATTTCCGCATATTTCATCACCTAACCTTGCCAAATTATTGTAAAACTCCATTCTGTATGATGTTATGATTCATCACAATATTTTACTCCTACTGCTACAAATTATAAGCAAAAAGATTGCCAATCTAGGACGGGATTTATCAGCATCCTTTCCTTCTCTTTTTTCTTCATTCTTCATCCTTTTCCATCATTCTTTCACCCACCATTATTCGGGATTATCCATCCAATCCTTTTCCTCATCCTTTTTCTTTATCCTTCATCCTTTCTTCCACTCCTTTATCCGAATTATTCGGGATTATCCATCAACATCCTTCCCTCATCCTTCATCCTTTTCTTCCATTCCTTCATCCACCATTATTCATGATTATTCATCAACATTTTAGGAGTAAGTTTGAGTTTCTTTTCAAGTTTAAAAATTTTCAATTATTATTCAGTTATCACTGATGCTTTAGTGAATTATTCTTATTTAATTTGGTTTTCAACTTTTCTAAATTCCCAGTTTATGTATATTTTGGACTCAAAATCGGACAAAAATCATGAAGTGTAAACATAACCTTTTTTTGGACAATTTATATCTAAATTTGGGAATGGAACAGTTTTGGGCTTTAAGCCAGTTGTTCCTTCCCCAATCATTCATAGTGAGAATGATATTGTATCTATCAATAAATAAATAAATAAACATCCTTTCTCTTCATCCTCCATCCTTTCTTTCACTCCTTTATCCACCATTATTCAGGATTATCCATCAACATCCGTTTTCTTCATCTTTCATCCTTTCTTCACTCCTTTATTCACATTATTCCATCACCCCCTTTCACTCGTGTTGCAAAATTGTCAATAACAGACTTCCTCGCGTTGTTTTCTGTTTTCTCCGATCAATTGAACAAACAACGAGTGAAAACAGACCGGGTGTCCTGCAACTGAAATATAATGAACACAGAAGGCAAACAAAATATCTCAGAAAGACGGGGGGAGAAAAAGAGAAATGTAGCCGTATTTTTCTGCTTGTTTGAAAAACAAAAGTGTCCAAGACACCTGTGTGACTGTTTTGACATTTTTGTTATTGTGGTGGGGGGGAGGGGGTTCTCAGCTTCTGTTCCCCACAACATTGAAAACAGTTGGAACTTTCGAAAAGTATGACAAGGGTCAATGAACGGAGATCTGTTTCATGGTTTTCTTCCGGTGATGAAAGCTGAAATGTACGATTTCCTCTTGTATTTGCTCTTTTAAAGAAGATATTCTCTGTATAAGTTGAACACACATAGGTTTTACAACGTTTTCGTTGAAGTGATCACGACTGACTATATAGTGAGGTCCACGTTATAATGGCAGTGTTTGTTTAGCAATGGTATTGCTATCCTTGTCTACCATTAAACAAAGCGGATAGCGCTATCTCTTCCCCGCTTTGCTCGGTTGCCAGATTGCCAGATTAACAATGTAGAATTGATAATTAATTAACAAAATATTTCATCTTAACCATGAAAATTCATTATGAAATTATAGAAGAATATAATTACTTGCTTAATAAAATATAATTGAGTACTTCAAACGAGAATGAACAGTTAATATTACATCAATTAACCTGTATCAGCTACAGTCTATAGAAGGCATTGACAAGACAGAGGATTGGCAACGTTGTTCTGCTATCTTCCATCACTGCCATTATAACGTGGACCTCACTTCTATACCAAGAAATATACCTAATGACTTGGTATACCAAGATGAAGAATATTCTATTTCTATGTAGAGGAAGGTTGAAGTGAGTTCCAATTCAATTATAATATTATTTATTTATTCAATTATTCTTCTATTTATTTATTTATTTATCTATATATTTATTTATTTATTTATTCAGATACTACAGTACAGTAGTACAGTACCTTGAAGTTGTATATACAGTACTACCATAGAGTAAAGATAGCATAAGAAGAAGATATCCCATGGTATAGGTCGTTTATGGTCCAAATTTCAAGCCGATTACTTCAGTTTGTTAACTGAAGCCAATTACTGTCTATGATCACTGTTTTGTTGGGGTGAGAGTAACGGCACAGTATGAGAGACTACCAACGTCACATACCTCCACTAGGAATTACTAGGACTAAACAGTACATTTGCACATATATTATTAATTTACCAAGGATGGTTTTTTAGATTTCAGTTGGCCAAGTTTTGATTCTACCCTTGCGGAGCACGGGTTACCTGCAAATTATTAATATAACAAAAAATTCAACACACTGTTCATACTATTCACAACTTGGTTAAAAAACATTTCTCTCTTTTTTGCATGTGAATTTTGTTTTCTCCCTTTTCATGTGGATTTTTGTTCCGTTTTTCTACCAGTTTTGCACTTTCATTACAAACCATAACGGTTCCCATGCTCGAGCGAGCAAAACCTACATCTTATCATGTAGGAGGAAAATGTCAACTGGTAAGAAGCACTTGTGATAAGAAGAAGGAAAAACATGGAAGGTGATTGGAAAAAAAACATAAAATAGAAGGGAAACTTGTGTGTAGACGAATAGACAGAGAAGAATAGCCCATAGAGGTGATAAGAAAAAGAACAACAAGGAAAGATAGAATGCTGTCAACAAACATAAACGGTGATTAGAAAGAAACCATGAGAGAGACAAGTGTGTGGAATGGAGAGAGAATAATCACCCATAGAAGATGATAAGAATAAAGAAAGAGAGAATGTATATTCACATAATATATCGTGCACAAAAATTATCGTGCTTTCCTTTGCACTCACTCCTTCCTGAAGTTAGTTATCTCTATCTCACTTTACATTCTATTTTTCAACAATATTATCTAATCAATTTTGAAACTAGTAGGCCAATACCTCACTCTAGTTGATTTTTTTTACCAGGACTCGTTTAGTGGGAAACACAAAAGTGTTATCAGTTTGTTCCATCGGAAAGAGGTGTTTAGAAAAAAATGGGTGCCAGCTTGGAAAGTGATTTTAGCTTCTGCCATGCACTTATTCTCTAGTAGTGTGCCTTCTAAATCACCTTTTAGTAGTTCAGATTAGTGTGCCTCAGGTCTAAAGTGTGAGTGTACCTTCTAGATGACCATCTTAAAGTCTAAATATCCTCATAAATGACCTGCTTTTAAAAAGGTGGTTGTTTAAATGCACTTTTTAAACGTACTCAAGAAAATGGGCTGTTCCACTGATATATTAGAAATGGAACTGTTTTTGGCTTATGAGCCTGTGGTACTTTTCTTTAAGTTGTGTAATTCTGAATTATTAAATAAATAAATAAACCAACGGTGACCCTGCATATATTTCGTGAAAATTGTATGAGTAATTGAATGGTTAACAGATATTGAGCTTTGAAACTTTACGTTTGTAATTGTTTAAAATGGGAATAAAATATCCTATAGACTTGAGGAACCGTTAACAACTATATTATTGTAGGAAGTAGCATACTTACATTCTTTATCTCAGCCGTTCCAATTCCCATCGGACTATTTCCGTGCGGTTGACTATAGTGTACACCACTATTGTCCCTCTGTGCAAAAATGCCTTACAGTTGATTGAGCTGTCATTTTTCCAAATTGTAGGTGGAAACTGTTTGGATATTTGACCGGAGTGGAAATATATATCTTAAGTAGAAGTGTCAACATATATTCATTCTGACACTGCGTGAATAAGTTATTAGAACCCAATATCGGGGGACCGAGCTTTGCTCTGGAGTGTAAAAGCATAGAAAATATGTAATGAAAGATTGAATTTATAATTTAAATTCATTTATCCATTTTCTAAGTCGTACAATCATTTTTTCAGTTATATGAGGAGGCACAACAGGCTTATGGCCAAAACTGTCCCTTTTCAAATTTATACTACACGCCAAATCAAAATCTAGGTGCTATTATCACTCGTCAAAATAAAAATCTATTCACACTTCAAAAAAACAAGCACATCATCAATTACAAATAGATATACTATGAATTCTATTTTAGAATGATATACTATGTTTGCTACAGTATTTGTAAATATACTAAGTACTATTCTACACTAACAGCATCTAGTTACTATTTTGGACTTTCTGAAGTAAACATGTTTTCTAAAAAAAAGAGAAATAAACGAAAATAAATTTTTCTTGCTGAATTTTTCTTCTCGTGAGATCAGCTGGATGATCCCACACATGAACTCGGTCACAAACTTCCATTGTGGTATCGACAGACGACAAAATTATCATCTTTTTCCAAGGATGAATTATCCTTTCCATGTCCTTGAGAGAGTTATCCCAGTGTTGAGACCTAGTGCAATCGAATTCTCAAATCATAAACCTACTATGTTCCAAATTTCGTGAGAATCGTAAGAGCCATTTACGAGATCTGGTCACATACAGATATATAAACATAAATACATCTAAACATGAAAAAATATCTAAACATAATTATAAACATCTAAACAGAAATTGTTCTTCTAATAGTATGGGATCAGGTAGCAGGTATCGTGGGATCCCACATAGATCCCTCTTGTGAATATTATAAGAAGAGAGGAGTTTTAATGTATCGTTCTCCAATATTGATAGTTTATTCATAATACTGAGCAATAAATGAATGATGAAGAGATAATAATTCTCTCGATTGCCGATTCTCTGCCTTGTCACTGTCTTCTGAAGAGGAAAGCTGATAACGGTATATCACATGTAATATTAACTGTTCATTGTTGTTAAAACCGTTCATTCAATCCTACAACTATCATCATAACAGCATTGGCTCAATACTGGATCCAGAAAAAGTTTTTCTGTCCGATCACGAGATTTGGCTGAAATAGCTGAAAACTGGAAAATGAGCCGAAAATACAAGGTTTTTGGGCCACTCTGTATATAGCACAAGGAAACTTTGCCTGAAGAAATTGATTCTGGACATCTCTCATGTACCCAAATAATATATTAAAAAAACAGAACTACAATATAAATTGCATGCACCAATGTATATAGTGACTGGACTATTGCTGATTTGTTCGATTACTATTCCATCAATATTTTCATAATAATTGAAGAACAGTACACGCTTTCAATATCGATAACTTATAGCTTCTGAGTTCAAAGACTTCATTTTGTTTTTTCTTTTTCAATAGTTATAAAATTATATGTATGAGCACGCATTTCAGAACTATATAAGTATATATATAGAACTTTGATATACAGTAATGTATGTACGTATTATTTATTTATGAGTATTGAATAAAATCGAATTAAAGCACGTTCTGCTTTGTTAACAAATATTCAATTAATATATTCCAGTATTGTCGTGTTCACTGTGAACAAACGAATATCGTCATCCATGTTTTTAAGTTGAGATATTTCATTCACAATCATGAATGATAGGACCAGAAATAGCAATCACTGTATATACAAGAAAAAAACATGCGACACTAGTTTAGTATGAATTTCAGGTGTTATTTCCGATGTTGCTGTAATAAAAATCCTTATAAAGTCTCATAAAAAATTACCTACAATCACTCAAAAATTCGGTTGATAAATTGAGTCGAACTGTCAGTGTTCCTTAACATCATCAACACATTGATTCCATTCAACCTAAGCTGAAAGATTGAAGTGAATTGGATAACACAGTTAAGTAAATTTGGGATAACATTTAAGTGGATTTTGAGATAACATTTAAGTTAATAAGGATAACACAGTGATAATTATTTTGTCATTATTCTATAATAGAACTATGTTTTCAAATGAATTTAATAGAACTATGTTTTCAAATAAATTTGGTTCAATAATAAATTGAACGATATTTTGTCAACAAAAGAAATAATGAAAACAACATAATAATATTATTTCGAATAAGATGACAAACGTTTCTGACTTGAATTCATTACCATTTCTGTTTTACCATTTTGGGTGAATTACGTCATTGGTTGAATTGAATTGAGAAGATCAAAGAAATAAGTAATACAATTATAACTCATGTGTATTATGACGTAATTTATCAATACTATGTTTAGACTAATACTATAATATCGGCCACCGAGCTTCGCTCGTTTTTTTTATTTATTGAAAAACAGAACACAATTTATTCTTAAAAATGAACGTGTACATATTTTACAGCTGGTTATACCACAGCTTATGAATTTCGAGGATGCGATATTTTGATTTTCCACAGACCGAATGCGTCTCACTCAATTTGTATTATCCACAGACGACGAAAATCTCAGCTGTATTTCAAAGGATGAATTATCCTTTCAATGTCATCCAGCAAGTTTTCCCAAGGATGAGACCTAGTGCAATCGAATCTTTCTATTATAAACCTACTATGTTCCAAATTTCGTGAAAATCGTTAGAGACGTTTTCAAGATCTGTTAAATATAAATAACTAGATATAAATTATTACACAAATTGCTCGCTTAATATAATAGGATATTTATAATATTATATTTATTATGTTTATCAATACTATCTTTAGAATAATACTATATTAACAATATTATGGTATTATTGTTTTACTATGGTATAGTACTCAATACCCTTTTGTGAGGCTCATTTTGAACTATGAGCATTCTTTCACTCCATATGAATAACAATGATGCTTCTCTTTTAACTTATGCTGACCGTTTAAAGAAAAATTCCACTATAGAGATAAAACGGAAACGTTAAGTGATTCACTATCACTGATGAATCAAATTGCCATATTTCCTCATTCCTTCTGATATTTCAAACAGTAATTATTATGAAAACAAACGTTCACAGATGAGTTTTTAATAGAGAGCTGGCAACAAGATGAAGTTGAATTTTGAAGTGAAGATTTTTAAAGAATTTAGAGAGGAAGCAAAATTTGGCAGTCGGTGAGAGAAACAGTGTAAGAAGGAGGTGAGATGGAAGAAGAGGAGGGTGATACTGAATACAATAAGGGATGAGAAGAAAAAGAAGAAGAAGAAGAAGAAGAAGAAGAGAAGAAGAAGAAGAAAAAGAAAAAGAAGAAGAAGAAGAATAAGAAGTAGTAGTGGAAGGAGAAAGAGAAGAAGAAGAAGTAAAAGAATAAGAATAAGAAGAAGAAGATGAAGAAACAAACTTATAGTGATAGTTATATATTTTATTGTACTTACTCTGTACTGTGTCTATTTTTGCTGTTTTAATTAATTATTGTTTCACTTGATATTATAATGTATTCCTAAGTGTAATGTAGCAGAAGAGTATCTGCTTCTGTAAGGGAACATTTTATTTATTTATTCTGAAAATAGCGTGTAATGCTGATTCATTAGATGTCTTGAGTTGATGGAACCATCAATCAATAAGATTGAAGAGATTTTAATCAGAAAATACGTAGTAAAAACTAGGGAAAACTAGAACAAAGAAGAAGGAAAAAACTTTTAGATGAGGACTGAGAAGGATTTTCAAGTATCTTGATCAATTATTGATTATTGAAAGAAGATTTTTCATAAGAAAAATCGTAGTAAAAGAAGGGATAGCGGGAAAAAAAGAAGTAGGGAAAAACTAACTTCTAGAAGACGACTGAGAAAAATAATTTCAAAGTATATTGATCAATTATTTATTATTGAGAAGACCAGTAAATCTGTAACTCATGGAACAGCTCAATTAAGAGTCGAAGCTTCTGAATTGAGAAGCGTTTTTACGGAGAAGTTTTATGGAGTTATGGACTTGCAGTCTCGTGCAAAATATGATTCATGAAAAAATTCATGACACCCAAGAGGGCCCGTCGACCAAGTTGCAGGTAATTTATCGCTACATAAACGAAGTTTCAAGTAACAGATTCCAACTCCACTAAGTTATAACTTTTAGGCGGAGAGTTCTTGAAAATTCGTGCTAGTCATCTCGTTTATCGTTCATTCTTCTTATATATCTCTGATCTAATTTTGCCTCTTCTTTTACTTACTTCTTCGTTTGCTTTCTCTTCTTCTTTCAATCGCAGTGCATAACTTGATTCTCTGTTTTCTTTTTCTTTTCTCGTTTTACTCCTACTTCTACATTTCCTCCATTTCTTCCTGATTCTCATCTTCTCCCCATCCATCCTGCTTCTCTTTCTCCTTCCTTTCTTTTACCTCCTCCTCTTTCTCCTCCTTCACCTCGTCTCCTTCGTCCTCTTTCTCCTACTCCTCTTCCTCCTCCACTTACTAATACACCTCCTCTTCTTTGTTCTCCTTCTCCTCCTTCTCCTCTTCCCACCTCTCCTTCGCCTTCTTCTCATCCTTCTCCTCCTCATTCTACTCCTTAATCTTCTTCCTCACCTTCTTCTTCTTCTCCTCATTTCAATCTTCTTCAACTCACTTCTTTGTTTATCGTCCCTCAAATTCTTATTCCTCTCTATCATTAGTTCTCTCGTACATTCTCTATTTCTCTATTCTTCCTTTTTTTGTCGTCTCCTTTCGGCGACAAACTTTCATATTTCTTGTGTATGGTTTCTCCTTCTTCTACTTCTTCTACTTCTACTTCATCCACTTTTTCTACTCCTTCTACATCTTCTCCTTCTTCCAATTCTTCTATCTCTTCTCTCTTTTAGTTCTTCTACCTCTTCTACTTCTTCTACTCCCCCTTTCACTCCTCTTTCTACTCATCCGGCCACTCCTTATTCTACATCTCCTTTTATTTCACCTTATAGTTCTCCTTCTACTTCTCCTCTTACTCCTTCTCCTTGTTCTTCTTCTTCTCTCTCCCTTCTTCTCCTTCTCCTCCTTCTTCTTCTTCTTCTTCTTCTTCATCTTCTTCTACTTCTTCTCCTTCTTCTCCTTCTTCTCCTTCTTCTTCTTCTTCTCCTTCTTTTCCTTCTTCTCCTTCTTCTTCTCCTTCTCCTTCTTCTCCTTCTTCTCCTTCTTCTTCTTCTTCTTCTCCTTCTTATTTTTCTCCGCTCAATTCAACCATTTCTGAGAGTTAAAAGTGGATTTCACCACAGAAGCTGATAATCTTTTTTCGCCCAACTTGGATGTAATGAGCTGGTTTTCGTGCGTCATATGGAGGCCGAAAATGATTGTTTTCTGGCCAGGCCGGTAAAAGTTTTACGGCCCTAGGGCTGTAAAATAACCTTGAAGTCAGCTGATTCTGATTTGATGTGAACGTGTTTACATAATGGTTTATGAAACGGAATCAGTTTATGCTTCTAGAATTGAATAAAGTAAAGATACTATCATTTTTTTGGATGAATGAAATACAAATAAAATATTATAAACTATTCATATTCGATTTTAAGAGAAGGATAGAACTTCTAACCTAAACTTCCGAAGTCGACGACAACAAGCATTGTTGACGTTGACATTCAGATTGGCCAAATTTCAAGTGTGCTAAAACAGCTGATCGAAAAACTTTTTATTATTTGTGTTTATTATTCAAGGATCAAAATATTTATAATAATATCATCTTATTGTCATTTGAAAGGATAAGAAAGTATAAATAAACTCAACATCCCACATTAAAACATAATTGAACATAATCTTTTAGGTTATTAAGACAAATCAGAATAAAAAATTGAAATACTTGGACAATTTCCTGATATTCAGATTACCTCAGATTTGCTAGAGCTATGACTTTCCAGTTTTGCTTTTGGAAGTGCCTAAAAAACAATTATTCTCATATTTAAGTATTGTTTTATTTTTATGTGTGGCGAATAATAGCGTTCGCACCACGGGCAAAAATGTGTTTCCGGCTCTTAAACTTTTCTAGTCCTCTTTTTCTAGTTGAAAATTGGATAGCAATAGGACGAAAACAGTCTGAAGGAACACGAATAGAAAACCATACAAATGCATATTGAAAGACATTGAAACATGAAAATTAACTATGGAAACAAAAACCTAAGTAGGCGTGTTAATTGAATTATCACTACATGTTTTCGACTTCTGTTGCTCAAATTTCCAGGTAACCTTTTCCTAGAAGAAGGATACAGTCAGTCATTCTTTCTCTCCTCATTCTCTTTTATAGATTTCTCGAAACGATAAATAAATAAATTTATAAATTGAGAAATGCAGTACTGATTGATACCTATTCAAAAACTTTTGTTTTATAATAATTTTTTTTTAAATGTGTTCCAGTCTCATATCCTATCTAAGGTAAATTAGTGTATAAGCCAGTAAATATTGTAGCATACATAAATAAATAAATCTAATCTAATCTAATCTAATCTCCCTCATCCCTATTCATATCTCTTCCTCTCTCTTATGAGATAATAACAGATAATTCATCCATTTTACAGCAAAACAGTGCATTTTCATTCTTTCTCTTTAAATATCTACCTCTCTTTCAATAACTTCCTTTGTTCTGCACGTCTGACCTCTCAGTTCGAGAACAAAATGTGCTGAATCATGTGATTTTATAACCTACCAGAATAGAAACTGTAGAAATAGAATATTCCACTCTGAATATAATATGAGAGACAACAGATAATTTATCTATTTTACTGTGAAGCAGTGCATTTTCATGCTGTATTATTTTCCATTCTACATTAGTATCTCAAATTAATTCAAGTTAACTGCAAGTTAAGATACTTTAATAATATGATAATATTGTTCAGCTAATGTAATTGTTCATATGTCATGAAGTCCACGTTTCTAGCTTCTGTAATCTATTTCATTCTGTAATCTATTTTCTAGTTTCTCTTATCTATATAATATATTGTTCTTAAATGTCATGAGACATACGTTTCCATGGCATAGGAATGCTGTAAAATGTATCTAGAGGTTGCTGATTGAGACTATGCGTCAGCACATTCTCTCATGACTTCAAGAGAATATTTAATATTCACCATAATTATTTCCAAGAGATTTAGTGATTGTGAAAGAAAGGTTGATATTCATGATTAGCAAAAAGTGTATCTCATCTTCTATAAATGAGACTCATTGTAAATTGAACATTGTAAATCAAATAAACACGTCTAGGATTTTAAAATTTATCGACCCCTTGTGGAAGAGGAAAATTGACTCTGTTCTTTCAAGTCTCAATTATTAAGTTTTCACCAAAATATCATGTTTAAAACGTTCATAGTTTCACTGAAGATCCATTTTCTATAGATTTCCCAAGAACAACGTAATTGCATAAATCAATGGAGAAAAATATCCTGTATTTTTGTATGTGATTAAGTAGTTGACACTATTATTAATCAGATACTGCCATTAAAACGTGGACTTCATAATAGAGTTTTTGACACCTCAATAATTGAGGAAAGAATAAACCTAGTGGACGGGGAGGAGTGTCAAAAACTCTTTAAGTAAAAACTCTAATTAAATGTAATTTATTGTGAAATTGTAATAAATGTAAAATTAGTTGTAATTTAATTGTAGTAAAATAATTGCCAGTTAATAATTATTATTCACTGACAATTATTTTACTACAATTGAATTACTATCCCAAGGTCTGGGGGGAGGTAATGATAAGCTCCAGAAGGTGAAAGTTCTTGAAGTTTTCACTGAAATAACTTGTCAAAAACTCTGTAATGAGTAATTTAATGTAAAATTGTAATAAATGTAAAATTAGTTGTAATTTAATTGTAGTAAAATTTCCAGTGAATAATTATTATTCACTGGCAATTATTTTACTACAATTAAATTAATATCCCAAGATCTAGGGGAAGGTAATGATAAGCTCCAGAAGGTAAAAGTTCTTGAAGTTTTCACTGAAATATCTCTCAATAATCACCTAATATTGAGTGATTCACAATCCATCCAAATTTCAAAAAATTATCAACATAATTTCAGTCTTACTTCAACTGTTATGCTCCAAAAATAACCCCAGTTGCAATTTTCCGGTCACTAGCTTCCCCCTCCCCTCTTTATCTAAAAATATCCGCCATATTGACTTCATAAAACGTTCCCCAACTGTTCAATATAATTATATGTGTTATAAATGTGTTGAGTTGTTGTTCTATGTATATATACTACCGAGTGAATAATGGGTTCAGTGAAATATATAAACTACTGTTCTTATAATGCGAACAGTGTGTGTTGATCAAATTGATGTGTGTTGTCTCTGCTGGTGAAATTCACATTTTTTATGTGAGGTTCTATTTGTGGGTGATGCCAAGACAACATTGTTGACTGACGTCTGTTGTGTGTGAAGAAATAAAGGGTTTGAAAGTTATTTGGGAACATGGTGTTTCTGACGTTTTCAAATTTGAGATTTCAGATTTAGATTGGATTGGATTTCTTTGTTTAGATTACCATACATGTTTTTACCATGAAAATTGAAAATCAAAGTAACCTTTACATGTATTTTTAGTTTTATACTAATTATTTGTAACTTCTAAGTCATGTTTTGATATTAGCAGCAGAAAAATAATGTAATTGGCAGTACAGTTTTGTAAGATGTATCAATCTATACAATTAATGTTTCATTAATTCATTATTTAGCACCCAAATATATAAAACAGCCACTGCATAGGGCCGTAGAAAGAATAATAAAACACTTTTTCCTCCACCTACTGTCTAAAGTACTTACTTTACTCCCTGAAACATAATACTAAAGTGTCACTTTTTCGCTCTAGGTAGTAAAAAACAGAAAAACTCCCTAGGGAGTAAAAGTGACTCCATTTAAATAACATGGAAAGCATCTCTATTTAAAAAACTTACATGGTAATAGGTTAGAAGGTCTAAGCTCAGATGAGAAAGCGTAATAGAGGTGTCTGTCATTGAGTCAACTGACTTCAATACCACAACCAGAAATTTGATCAACTCAATACATGAAATATATGTTTGTATGATATTATATTCTTAATATTGGTAGACGATAAAAATTTATACAATTTTTAAAATATTTTATTCTATTCAAAATACCAGCCAACAAATATTTTTGATCTGCATTCTGCAATTCAAATCTGAACCGCGTGATCTGGAGTCAGCCATTTTTGGTAGCTCAGCTGATATGATTGTTACAACTTTGGCCGATAGATAGCGCAATCAGCAGTGCCTATCAGACGACCGGTTTTTAGGTTTTAGTTTTTAGGTTATGTTGTTAGGAAATATTGTCACCAATACGTAAGTTATTAGAATGATTTAATTTGCAGTTTCTATAAAAAAATGTAGATGGAGGAAAAATGTTGTGTACATCACGAGCGAAAAATACTTTTTCTCCCTCAGGAAAATTGTTGCCCTCGGCTTCGCCTCGGGCTTCAAACTTTTTCCCTCAGGGAGAAAAAGTCGTACTTTTCACTCTAGATATACAAATAACTATTTAATGGTGTTGAACGTCACTTGTTCGGCATTATGACGGTGGAAGCTTTAGCCAGGTTCACCAATCTGTCACGAAACTACTATAAGAACGAATAATTATAGAGAAATGCACGGAATAGAATACACATTGAGACAAAGAAATTATAGAACCCAGAGATATTACAATGCCTATGGTAAAAGAGCTCCAGAATTCATAATCCCATTTCTTTTAAATTCATTGCCATTAGAGTTGACAATGTTGCAGAGTAAAAATGAGATTCAAACCAAACTTAAAGTGCACTTCATAAGAATAAGTCATTTTGATTAGTTTCAGGAAGAAATATTATGTATTGTCGAGTTCAAAATTATTTTAAGTTTTACAATGAAGATGTATTATGATTTAATAAATATTTGTGTCAGAGTGGATAACATTAGGTAATATCCCAAAGTGATATCTCGTTAATTGTCGCTTACCGAGCAAAGTCTTTTTCTATTTTATATTTAAGATAAGTTATGGTGTAATAGACAAAACAGAACAATCAGTGACAAAAAAAATGAAGAAATATATTCAGGTCGATTAAGAAAACAACTATTGTTATTGATTGTTTTATTGTATGTAATGGTTTATTTTTATATATTGCTCAAATAGCTTACAGCTAGAGGGATACTATCGCACTGTTGTGATATTGAAATAAATATATAGATTCATTACAATTTGTAACTAATTTCCTATCTAAATGAATCTCAATTTCAATAATTATTAGTTTCCTTGTCCTATTACCATAGGTAAGGAAAGTATTGCTTACCAAAAAAAAATTAAGGTACCCCAATTTCTAAATTTCTATACGTTTCGAGGTCCCCTGAGTCTAAAAAAGTGGTTTTTGGGTATTGGTCTGTAATAATAATAATAATATCGTGTGTATGTATGTGTGTGTGTGTGTGTGTGTGTGTGTGTATGAGTGTATGTGCGTCTGTGTACACGATATCTCATCTCCCAATTAACGGAATGACTTGAAATTTGGAACTTAAGGTCCTTCCCCTATAAGGATCCGACACGAACAATTTCTATCAAATGCAATTCAAGATGGCGGCTGAAATGGCGAAAATGTTGTCAAAAACAGGGTTTTTCGTGATTTTTTCGAAAATGGCTCCAACGATTTTGATCAAATTTATACCTATAATAGTCATTGTTAAGTTCTATCAACTGCCACAAGTCCCATATCTGTAGAAATTTCAGGAGCTCCGCCCCATCTAGGTAAAGTTTGATTTTAGATTTCCAATTATCAGGCTTCAGATACAATTCAAACAAAAAATTTCAAATGTAAAAGATTGAGCTTGAAAATCTCTACAATTAATGTTCAGTAACATTTTCACCTAAAATTTAAAATAAGCTCGAAATTCGAGAGAATGTTATTATTTCAATTGCAAACTCTTGGCAACTGTTGATTCTATTGAATCATTCACTATGAAGAGATAGCAGACCTCGTGTGTCTCCAGCGTTATAGTCCTGTCACCAGCTGGCTTAGATCTTTGCATAGTAGACTTGAGATACGCGGGAACACTAGCACCAGGTGATAAATTTTCATAACGGCAAGGAAAGTTGTGTGAGTGCGCCACACCAGATTTTTTAATACTAATTTATAATAATATAATACGGATAAATTGAACATATAATTATATAAAATATGTTTCGAAGACTCGTCAGTGGAATGTGTCAAGTTGAATCTCGTGTCAGGTTTTTTCATGGATTTGATATTTATATCTAAACAAAGAATCTGATCAAAACCTGGATAAATTATATATTTCTCCTTTAATCTCATCAAAATGAATGTAGGTGTATTAATTCCTTCATCTTCCTCAAGGCTTTTCCATTTTCTATTGTTTTTAATGTATTCCAAAACGTCTATACATATATTTTGATGTTTAAGAACATTTTCCATTGTAAGAGAAAGTAAATTAAATTTATTATTTTTTGATATATTTCATTAAAAGAGCAAATACATTGTTAAAAGGACGTTCTGGCACCGTTCAGGAGCTAGAGAAGGATAGCTCTATCTATATTGTCGATTGAGATAAACAAGGATAGCAACACCAATGTTAATCAAGTACTGCCATTATAACGTGGACCTCACTATAGATGATTCTATATCCTAAAGTAAATTCGTATTGGGGTGGGGAGTACCTTGCGGGAAGGTCCCCCCGCCTTAATAATATAATATTATGTAAGCCGTCAATGGGCCTTACGACTGTCATACTTCAGCCGGGACCGACAATTTAACGTGCCGATAACACGGTAGTGATCTGGTTAAAAAACTTTTGGTAGTGCGAGGGTTTGAACCCGGGATCCTAGGGTTTTTCATTCCAAAACGTCACCATCTATTTTGATGTTTCAGAACATTGTCCAGTGGAAGAGAAAGTAGATTTCAGTTCCAACAATTTTCTTCACTTGAAAATAATTATTCATTATAGCCTAATTCTTGTCGAAATCAAATAATTGTTTAACATATTTACTCTTGCCTCAGTACCCTAATCCAATCATCAACACACATGATTATCATGTCCTAAATACTGCCAACCAAATGTGAAACCATATGTAGTACGATCGCTCATTTCTCAGCTATTTATTCTGCCAACTGTCAAGGGCAGAAAGGACTTCATATATGAATGCATAAAATGTATATCTATATCCAAACAATATGCATATAACCCTCCTTATATATCTATGTCCATTGTAAATGCATAAAATATACACACAGCCCTTCTTATGTATTATATATGTAGATATAGGCCTCTTTTGCAGGCTGACAGATGATGACAAATGCACTGGATATATATATTAATATATAGATATATGGCGAACCTTTTCATATATGACAAATGATGAGTGATCGGGGTTGAATTTCGGAACCACTTTGTATATATAGATATATAAGTCCTATACAAACTGGCCTTGCCTTCTGTCAGAATTTGTTTTTTAATTCTGATAAGTTTCTAATAATGAGAGGTAACTTATGAATGGGAATACAGGATAAGAGAAAAATCAGGAAAACTTAATTAAAATGTGTAAAAATCTAGATAAACATGAAAAGTTGATGACGTAAAACCACACACACTATTTAAACTACTACAACTGATTGATCTCGGATATTTCAAGTTTCTGGTGAATTCCAGGAATAGTTTTTTGAATGATATTCAGTTTTAAATTCGTCTGCTGTAGAGATTTTCTTTTTTTTAACAAAAAAAAATATTAATATTATAAATGCTATACATGTTTCTCTCTTTATTCTTCTATACTCATTAGGTCACCTCTTATCAGACTACTATCTTTCTTCTTCCTTTCTCCTACCCATCTGTTCTACCTTCCTCTCCTTTATCCTTCAATCCTTTTTCATTTCATGTTTTATTCTACTTTCTCATATCCACTCTCCTCTCTATTCTCCTATTCTCCATTCTATTCTCTTATCCTCCTATTCTCCCATTCTCCTATTCTCCTATTCCTCTATTCCCCTATTTTCCTATTCTCCTATCCTCCGATTCTCTTTTTTTCTATTTTCCTCTTCTCCTATTCTCCACTCTATTCTCCTATTTCCATATTCTCATATTCTCCTATTCTCCACTATATTCTCCTATTTCCCTATTCTCATATTCTCCTATGCTCCTATTCTTCTATTCCCATATTCTTCTATTCTCCTATTTCCCTACTCTCATTCTCCTATGCTCCTATTCTTCTATTCTCCTATTCCCCTCTTCTCCTATTCTGATATTATCATATTCTCCTATTCTCCACTCTATTCTCCTATTTTCCTATTCCCATATTTTCCTATTCTACTATTCCCCTATAATCCTATTACCCCTATTATTCTACTATTCTACTATTGTCCTATTCTCCTATTCTCATATTTTCCTATTATCTTATTCTCCTATTCTTCCATTCTCCTACCCTCTTATTCTCCTATGCTCCTATTCTTCTATTCGCCTATTCTCATACTCTCCTATTCTCAAATTCTCCTATTCTCTTATTCTCCAATTCTTCATATTCTCCATTTTTTTTTAATTTTCCACTCTTCACTCTCGCTTTATCCTCCTTCCACTCATTCTTCTCTCCCAACTGTCAGCGTTGGTCCAATGGGAAACACTCATGTCATCTATAATAAATGCTGACATATCTAAGGGAAACTCACTCTATAGTGAGATCCACGTTATAATGGCTGTGTTTGATTATCTATGGTATTACTATCCTTGTCTATCATTTAACAAAGCTGATATCGCTATGTCTTTCTCGCTTTGCTCTGTTGCCAGTTCGTCTTTCAACAATGTAGAATTAATAATTAATTAACATAATACTTCATTTTAATATTATTGAAAAATTTAATTCATTGCTTATTGAAATATAATTGATAATTTTAAACGAGAATGAACAGTTAATATTACATCAATGAACCTATATCAGCTACCGTCTATAGAAGGCATTGACAAGACAGAGGATCAGCAACGTTGTTCTCCTATCTTTCTCCACAGCCATTATAACGTGGACCTAACTATAGCTACTCTCAGCTTATAAATTGAGTAACTACTGAAGATAAAAGCGTAAACTATAATAAATCAATTTTAATGGAACTTTGTTGAAGATGTTAAATCTATTTTCATAAACAATAATGGCTCAGCTGCGTCATAGCTGCCATAAAATTACTCCCATAAATACTGCAAATCCATTAGTAGTTGGGTACTAATTTATGGTTTATGGTTAGTATTATAATCATGAGTCATAATCGATTATATTATCATCAGATTTCTACGTTAGGTCCTCGTGTTGGTTTGATGAATTTATTGGTTTTTGATTGATTCATTCTTCATTGATTCATACAAAAAGTACATCATCAAAATGATAGGGAGAGAAAAAATAAGGTAACATTGTGCTATTCCCCTCTCAAATTTAGATAAGGTTACACATAGTCCGAAATAGGTCAAGTCTTGTAGTTGTTCACTTCACAGAATTTTCAGTACTTAATTATTTTCACAAAGTGGATTTTTAAATTTAGATGCATCAAAACCAAACATAGAAAAAATATTTCACATTATTATCACTACTCGCATCTATAGTGAGGTCCACGTTAAAATGGATGTGGGGGAGATAGGAGAATAGTGTTGCCGATTCTCTGCCTTCCCACTGTCTTCCAGAGACAATAGCTGATACCAGTATAATTAGTGGTAGTATAGACTGTTCATTCTTGTTAAAAGTGATCAATAATTGACCGAACGAAGTGAGGTCCAAGATTCAAGTCGACGGTTTGGCATTTCTCTTAGTTTAAATGTTTATATGTTTATATGTTTATATATTATGTATATGTTGCACATTTACGGCGAAACGCGGTAATAGATTTTCATGAAATTTGACAGGTATGTTCCTTTTTAATTGCGCGTCGACGTATATACAAGGTTTTTGGAAATTTTGCATTTTAAGGATAATATAAAAGGAAAGTATCAATATTCTCACATTCAAAAAAACTAATTTAATAGGTGAATAAAAATAAACAAATGAACTAAATAATGCTGGAGAAATTATAATATTTTTGATTCTAAAAAATTAATTTTCATCAGATAGAAAGATCATCACGGAACTGGATGAATTATATCATATGGAATACAAATTCAAACGTGATCTGAGTTTTTTAACATTTAAAACAGTTGACATCTGGTACTTGTGGATGAGAATACTGCGTGAGGTCTACTGTTCACAGAACTACTAGTATTTTATTCGTCAAGGAAATATATTTTCAATGATTAAATCATGAATATTTTTTTGTTATTTTATTATAAAAGATGATATTTCGGTGAAACTGTCACTGTGCAAATGGCCCTAACAGTATTCAAGTCTTGACCTACTGAAATCTTGAAGAATTTAGAATAGGCCTTCAATTCTCCTCGGTAAATCGAGAATCTATATGCAGAATTTCAAATTGAACAGTTGAGTGGTTCAGACGTGATGATGCGTCATTTGTGAATTTCCTATCTAGTATTTGTATAAGCCAATTCTTTCCTTCATTATGTCATAGTCATCATTAATCATTATAGGCCTCCATTTGAATATTATTGAAATTCATATAATTTCTAATATGATTTATCAGTTTGCGAACTGTTTTCACATTGATAGTGAGCTGAAACGGATGTTACTCGAACACCACATACTTGAAATCGCACTTGAAAGCTTCATAATTGAATAACACATTCACTACAGCATTTATTTTGCTCTTATTGTTTTTTGTTGTTGTATTAGTAAATTCGATGGTTTGAAATGATAATCTGTTGCATAGAGTTCAGGTTTCAATTACTTCATCGATATCTATTATATATAAAAGCGAAATGGCATTCACTCACTCACTCGCAGAACTAAAAATCTACCGGACCAAAAACGTTCAAATTTGGTAGGTATGTTCAGTTGGCCCTTTAGAGGCGCACTAAGAAATCTTTTGGCAATATTTTGAATCTAAGGGTGGTTTTAAGGGTTTAAAGTTCGTCTTTTAGCATGTATGTTCTTCTTATTATCTTAATTTATAATTGGAAAATGTCCATACCATATGTTAATATTGAACTATAATCTAAAGAGAGTACCTCTTCGAAACAGTTGTTAACTGGTAACTAAATTAATAATTTTGTCAGGTTGGCATTAAGTTGAGTTGACTTTGTCAGGTTGGCACCAAGTTGAAAATTGAAATGCATTACCGCGGAAAAATTGATTGGGCACTGCTACTTTAATCAGAGATATTCCTGGGAATATTATATTACTAGCTGTCAGGCTCGCTTCGCTCGCCATATCCGTTTAGTCTGGACCCCCGACTGGATCGTCCTAACATAAGTTAAAAATGCTCAAATGAAAAATGCAGGCTAGCGAAGCCAGCCTGCTGATCTTATCCTTGGACGATCCAGTCGGGGGTCCAGGGGGCGGAGCCCCCTAGCTAGACGGATATAGCGAGCGAAGCGAGCCTGACGGCTAGTGAAAAGATAATATTATCTTATAACACACGTCAAACATCTGAACTCTTTCACTTATAATAACTCAATGTAGTGTACTTGAGTGAATTATTCGATTCACATATTAATTTCTATATTATTATTCCAAATACTCTATAACAGTTTTGTTATTTACATATTTTCGACTTATTCTCAATACGATAATCTATAAACCGTATGTGACATACGTTTGACATACCCGTAATGTATGCATGACATTTATGACCTCTATACACTTCATATGACGGCTGTTTGTCTATTTTAAGGCTACTATTTTAGCCTAACCCCTCCAGCCAAGTCTCAAACGTTGTCCTACGGTAGTGAATAGGGCCTACCATGTTAAAATGCAAGCATTCCCTATGGATAAAACTAGAATGCTACCCATTTGAGTAATGTGCTGACAATGTAGAGTGAATGTCTCACTATTACAGTAGGTAGCACTTTAACCTCTGAACCAGGCGTTGACCTTATGACCTGCTTTAATTATTTCTTTCGGCGCTTGTCATAATGCTCATTCTCAACACACTGAGGAGAAGGAGGAGGTGAAGAAATAGAAGAATGAAGAGGGAGAGGAGGAGAAGGAAGAAGTAAAAGAAAAAGAAGAAGGAGAAGGGGACAAAGGAAGAAGAGGAAAGAGATTAAGGAGGAGGAAGAGGATGAGGTTCTGAAGAAGAAGGAGAAGAAGAAGAAGACGAAGAAGAAGAAGAGGAAGAAGAAGAAAAAGAAGAAGAAAAAGGAGAAGAAAAAGAAGTAGTAGAAGAAGAAGAAGAAGAAGAAGAAGAAGAAGAAGAAGAACAAGAAGATGAAGAAAAAGAAGAAGAAGTAGAAGAAAGTGTCAGTATTCAACGCATTGTTTCCACACACACTATGTAGTGTATTTCCGTTCACACTCTTTTATTCTTACTCTGTTTTCCTGTCTCACTCTAGCCCGCACAGTCACACTTATTTATGTACACTTTCTCTGTCACTCCTATTGTCATAATATAATAGGACAGGTGTATTGTACAGTACTTTACATATAGGTGCGGTGCGGTGTTACAAACACACACACACTCATTTTGAAAGCGTATGCAATAATATGACGTGTCACTCTCTCTCCTTCTCTTCCAAGTAATTCTTTATTCTTCTCATTTCTCCAATTCATCGTTTCTTCTTCTTCTTCTTCTTCTCTTCTTCTTCTTCTTCTTCTTCTTCTTCTTCTTCTTCTTCTTCTCTTCTTCTTCTTCTTCTTCTCTTCTTCTTCTTCTTCTCTTCTTCTTCTTCTTCTTCTCCTCCTCCTCCTCGTTCACTCCCATCGTTCCCTCTTCTTTTTCTTCTCTCTCTTCATTCTTTATTATCGCAATTAACTCACGATCAGGTACGGGATAGTATAGTATGTTGTTTCGTAGTTTAGCCTAGATAATCCCATACAGAAAAATCTGGTGTGGCGCACTCACACAACTTTCCTTGCCGTTATGAAAATTGATCACCTGACACTAGAGTTCCCGCGCATCTCAAGTCTACTACTATTCAGAGATCTGAGCCAGCTGGTGACAGGACAATAACGCTGGAAACACACGAGTTCT
The DNA here is from genome assembly GCF_014356525.2 of Nilaparvata lugens. NCBI lineage: Eukaryota > Metazoa > Arthropoda > Insecta > Hemiptera > Delphacidae > Nilaparvata > Nilaparvata lugens. The sequence goes on from NC_052508.1 coordinate 7,640,506, forward strand.
GCTATCTCTTCATAGTGAATGATTTAATAGAATCAAAAGTTGTCAACAGTTTGCAATTGAAATAATAATATTTTCTCGAATTTCGAGCTTATTTTCAATTTTAGGTGAAAATGTTAGTGAACTTCAATTGTGGAGATTTTCATGCTCAATCTTTTCCACTTGGAATTTTTTGTTCAAATTGTATCTGAAGCCTGATAATTGAGAATCTAAAATCAAACTCTTCATAGATGGGGCGGAGCTCCTGAAATTTTTTACAGATTTTGGATTTAAGGCAGTTGATAGAGCTTATCAATGACTGATTTAGTTATGAATTTGATCAAAATCGTTGGAGCCGTTTTCAAGAAAATTGCGAAAACCCCTGTTTTTGACAACATTTTCGCCATTTTAGACACCATCTTTAATTGAATTTGATCGAAATTGTTCCTGTCGGATCCTTATATTGTAAGGACCTTAAGTTCCAAATTTCAAGTCATTCCGTTGATTGGGAGATGAGATATCGTGTACACAGACGCACATACACTCATACACACACACACACAAAACCCACTTTTTTGGACTCAGGTGAACTTGAAACATATAGAAATTTACAAATGTGGGTACCTTAATTTTTTTCGGAAAGCAATACTTTCCTTACCTATGGTAATAGGGCAAGGAAAGTAAAAAAGTATATAAGTTTAGTTTCAGTAGGGAACACAAATTAGGAATCAGAAAACGATATTGTATTTGTTTTTCGGGATATACATATTTTTATTTGAAATTTTTTGAAAGGATATTGACAGTGAAATTTGAGATATAACTGCCCTATTCAATGAGATATCTTCTTATGCTATCTTCTCTCTATGATAATAATGACACCCAGAGTATCTTTCCTAGAGTAGGCTATGACATAAATACCTACTGTTAGTAGTAAAACTCATCATAGAGAAAACAACTGTAAGTATTCTATGGAAGTATTTCATGAAATACTTTGGGAAAGTATACTTTAAGAAAGTATTTTATGTAGTATTTTTATTCACACGTTTCACCATAATTGAACTCCAGAACATTATAGTCCAGTCACTATATACATTGGTGCATGCAATATATATATATTGTAGTTCTGATTTTTTAATATATTATTTGGGTACATAAGAGAAGTCCAGAACCAATGTCTTCATGCAAAATTTCCTTGTGCTAGATACAGAGTGGCCCTAAAACCTCGTATTTTTGGCTCATTTTCCAGTTTCCAGCTATTTCTGCCAAATCTCGTAATCGGACAGAAGAATTTGCTCGCGCCTTTTTATAGATTATAAAATTCTGAATAAAATGAGATCATTCGGAACTCTCTATCTCCAATGAGTACTGAGTTATAATTTTTCAAAAATGAGTGAAATTTGAAGAAATAAATCAATTTTGAAGAATTTTAGTTTTTGATCAACAATATCTTCCGATTGTTACAATTAAGATGTATAATTCAAAATCCCTCTGGGCGTATTTTTGTGCTCTACAATCTGAGATCAGGGAGAGCGCTCTATCTCGAGTAAATTTCCAGGTACACCTGACAACAATGCTCTTTGTATTGTGAAAAACAACTAATTTCCAGCTTCAACCATCATCACAAACTACATTGTCCTCACATTGATATTTCGCACAATGACATAAGTTCATGAGACTATGTTCTATGAGAATCTAGCTGAAAACTGGAAAATGAGCCAAAAATACGAGGTTTTTGGGCCACTCTGTATCTAGCACAAGGAAATTTTGCATGAAGAAATTGGTTCTGGACTTCTCTTATGTACCCAAATAATATATTAAAATATCAGAACTACAATATAAAATGCAAGCACACCCCCTTTTTTATGTCTATATTGACTGGACTATTGGGCCTACATGATATGACAACTTTTCATTGGTCATATATTACTATTTTTAATCTGTGATAATATATTTTCTCCCATGAATGAAACTCTGCGAATAAGAAATTCATTGAAAAGCAGAGTTTTTTGAATAAGTTGATAAAACCAGTGGATTCAATATAATATTAGTTATATTAGTTAATACTGTTTACTAGTAGTTCCATATCTTCTTTAAATGTATGAATTCAGGGCTACTCCCTTTTATTTATAAAATAGAATTATAGAACCCTTTGGAATTAATAAAATAATAGATTAAGAATATAAATAATTATAACAACTATAGTGAGGTCCACGTTATAATGGCAATGGAGAAAGATAGGAGGAATACGTTGCCGATCTTGTCTTGTCAATGCCTTCTATAGACGGTAGCTGATACAGGTTTATTGATGTAATATTAACTGTTCATTCTCGTTTAAAATAATCAATTATTGTATTTTTCCAAGCAAGAAATTATATTTTTCAATAATTTCATAATGAATTCAGATGGAATATTGTGTTAATTAATTATATTTCTACATTGTTAACAGACGATCTGGCAACAGAGCAAAGCGAGAAAGAGATGGCGCTATCCACTTTGTTGAATGATAGACAAGGATAGCAATACCATTACTAATCAAACACTGCCATTATAACGTGAACTTCACTATAGTGATACTGTGTTCACACCATTGTCAGGTTTTTAAAATAAATTCCTAAAAAAAAAACTGTTAACTGGATAATTTTTATAATATGCTATCTAACCATAAATCGAAATAACAAGTATCAAATCCTCCAATATTCTCTGAAAATATTCCACAATTCCTTCAATATTTCAATTCAAATACACCGATAGATAACCTACACTTCATTAGACTGTTGTACACTCTCTACCAAAACACTCTCCACACACACATGTACGGTACAGTCCCCTCAATCTTGGAAAGCATTCAGTTGAGTACACACACTGCCAAAAGGCAAATAAGATTACGATACTCCACACACGGCTTTCTATTGGCAATTATTGACACTTGACGCAAGCCTCATGTTATACCTATAGTCACATTCACACGAATCTGTCAGTATTGTTTGAATAGGGACCATTGATGTCATTCATAATGAATGGTGCCAGTAAGTGGTATAATCTCACTATATGTAGTGCCATGTTGCCTAACCTCTATAAACAAAAAGACTCTCAGGAAAACAAAGCCTTTTCTCCAAACATGATTCAGCAAAAATTATTGTTTTAACTTGCTCGTGCTAGTGAATCGTCTACTTGGTGTATCAAGAAATCTATAATATAATTATGGAAAGAATTGGCTTATACACGTATGAGATGGGAAATTCACGAATGACGTATCATCGCTGAACTACTGGACTGATTAACTAGAAACTTGTCGTATTCATTCTTGATTTACCGAGGATGGTTATAGGTCTATTTCGAATCCTTCAAGATTTCAGTAAGTCAAGTTTTCATTTTGTCAAGCTTTAAATTAGACCCTAGCGGAGTACGGGATAGCTGCTAATAAAATTAATAAAATCTGGTGTGGCGCACTCACACAACTTTCCTTGCCGTTATGAAAATTGATCACCTGACGCTAGTGTTCCCGCGCATCTCAAGTCTACTATTCAAAGATTTGAGCCAGCTGGTGACAGGGCAATAACGCTGAAGACACACGAGGTGTGCTATCTCTTCTAAGTGAATCATTTGATAGAATCAACAGTTGCCAACAGCTTGCAATTGGATAATCACATTTTCTCGAATTTCGAGCTTATCATCACTTCTCAACTACTGGAATGATTAACTTGAAATTGAAATTTTGTGTATACATCCTTGATTCAGCGTGGATGGTTATAGGTCTATTTTAAATTCTTCAAAAGGTCAGTAGGTAAGTTTTTAGTTTGTAATAGATGCTTGCGGAGCACGGGTTACCTCCTGGTTAAGTATTAAACAAATTCACCTCCAATGTGCTACATGAAACATTATTTCTAACACTAACCAGGCTACTATATTAATTATTTGATTGTATGGTATGAGATGTTGTGGTATTTCTCCATAATTGAAAGAATAAGATGTTGATATTGCCAATATCACTTTTATTAAAGTGGTATTGACAATATGTACCACAGTTTTACTCTTCTATTGACTTGGAATTCACTCGTTGGAAATACTCTTTTGAAATTCAGAGCGTAAATTCATAACTAGTGACCCCTGGTTTGGAGAACTCGCTCAAGAACTCATTGTTTGATTGTAATCTTCGAAACCAGCAATGTTTAATTATAATATAGTTGATGAAAATTATGAAACAGCTACATATTTCTTTCACAAGTATAATTTGACAGTAGGTTTAATTGAGGATCCTATTTGAAATTACTTTTCAAAAATTACCTTGTCGCTTTAACATCTTTGTCCCTCATATGAATCCAAACTCATTTTTTGAAATGAGAAGGTGGTCATGTGATACATGATTTCGAAACAGAGTTCCAAGAGAAAGTAGACTAAATGGCGAAAACCTCACTTTGATATATCAACCCGTATCAGTTTGTTGAAGTAAAAGTTGTAATAGTATATTAAGTCACAAGGACGGGAAGGGGCCCTTTGCAAGCGATAATGATGTTTCTAGTCCAGGCATTAGCCGAGACTAGAACTTCATTCGAGCACAGCAAAAGACATTCACGTCCAAGTAACTCACACTATTTTTACTTTCCTTGCCCTATTACCATAGGTAATTCTAACTATCAATGAAAGCTGTGGTTTTTGACAATCTCTTAGTCTTTTCATTCAAGGCTTCGCAAAGGCTAAAAATAAACTTTTTATTCGTGATATTTTTCAAAGTTTTTTGATTTGTATATCATCAAGCTATCAAAATGGAAAAGTTTTCTCAGGAAAACATTTTTTCCCGATCATTACTATTTGAGATATGAGCGACTGAAGTTTGAATTTTTGGGACAGAACATTTCAAATTCGGTATGATATAAATCCATGAGATTTAGAGGATGGATTCTTCATGGTATTGTTGATCTAGTAGAATGAAAATATTAATTTTTTGAAAAGTTTTTCAATTTACCAAGAATAACTCCACTAGAAGTTATTTTTGGTTATTTTTAGTAAATTGAATACGTACTATATAAAATTGATATTTTCAGAAAATTTTCGTCATACTAGATCAACAATATCATGAAGAATCTATCCTCTGAATCTCATGGATTTATCTCTTACCGAATTTGAAATGTTCTGTCCCAGAAATTTAAACTTTGGGCGCTCATATCTCAAAAAGTAATGATCTGAAAACAAATGTTTTCCAGAGAAACCTTTTTCATTTTGATAGCTTGATGATATACAAATCAAAAAACTTTGAAAAATATCACGAGTAAAAAGTTTATTTTTAGCCTTTGCACAGCCTTAAATGTAAAGACTAAAAATTGTCAAAAACCACAGGTTTCATTGATAGTTAGAAAGACCGGTTTCAGAGATTGACAATGGTGTAACAACCGAAACCGGTCTTTCTAACTACTAATAAAGTCTGAGGTTTTTGACAATTTCGTAGTCTTTTTCATTTAATATAGTTCAATGATTTCTATGATTTATTCTATCCCCCTATTCCTTAAGGGACAGAGTTGCCTTGATATCCCTTATAAGGATTCAATTTGCAACTAGTGGACAAGTGTTTTAGTGATTATTGATTGATGTCGGAATGGTAACTAAGGAGCCATCTTGTACTCGTTATCAAGGGTATCGGAATACCACA
>NC_052508.1:7646225-7672400 GCF_014356525.2 Nilaparvata lugens
AAAATGCGATATGTGTGTAACTGCTGGCCTAACGGTTCTTCCATTACGAGCAGCTGAAATGAGCCATGCGGTCAAATTTGAGAAATGAATAAATATAATTGTCCAGTCAACGAAAGATTATAGAGGAAAAGTTTGGAACACAATTTTTAACTCCACAGCTCTTTTAAGGATAGTTAGAGGATTAAGATATCAAAAGTCCTCACCCCTACCCTCTGTGCTAAAGGGGTGGGGGTGGTTTGAAAATACCATTTTCTCATTTTTCGCATATATCTCGGAAACTATGCATCTTATGAACATTTGTATCTGTGCAAAATCGAAGCTTACTAACTTACCAACAAGTCTTGTCCTTTACATTTTATCCTGAGATATCCGCTCTTGAAGGTGAGACATTTTTTGAAAAAAAAAAACACTTCTGCCTCCAATTTTTTTCATCTTTTCAGCCTTATAATTTTTGAGCGATTGATGAAAAAAATCCGTGCTGATTATGAGCTGATAGAGCATCAAATTATCTTGAATTTGATGTATATTTACACTATTTTACGCATTTCCCTACGACAGTTTCAGCAGTTTTAGTGTTGAGAGTGAAATTTTTTGTTCAGCAACAATAGATTAGTTGACAATGAAATTTGAAGGGAATGTTTAAAACACAATTTTCGACTCTGCAGCTTTGTTGAGACAAGTCTGGAGGTGAGCATATCAAAAATCCCAACCCCTACATCATGTGCTGAAGGGATGAGGGTGGTTTGAAAGTTGCGTTTTCCACTTATTACTTACATGCTTATATCTTGGAAACAATGCATTTTATTGACATATTCAACTACATAAAAATGAAGCTTGAAAGATTTCCTACAAGTTTTGCTTGGTAGAGGTTTTCGATAAATCCGATACTCTTCGAGATATTTATGTTCTAGAGTGATGCATTTTATTAAAACCAGTTTTTCTTCCATTTTTTCGCTCTTTCAAGTCTTATAACTTCTCAACAATTGATGGGACAAGAATGCGCTAATTACGATCTTGTAGAGCATTAAATTATCTTTGAAACTGTCGTAGGGAAATGCGTAAGATAGTGTAAATATACATCAAATTCAAGATAATTTGATGCTCTATCAGCTCATAATCAGCACGGATTTTTTCCATCAATCGTTCAAAAATTATAAGGCCGAAAAGATAAAAAAATTGGAGGCAGAAGTGTTTTTTCAAAAAATGTCTCACTTTCAAGAGCGGATATCTCAGGAACTATAAGAGATATGGAAAAAATGTAAAGGACAAGACTTGTTTGTAAGCTTCAATTTTGCACAGAATACAAATGTTCATAAGATGCATGGTTTTCGATATATATGCGAAAAATGTTGAAATGGTACTTTTAAACCACTCCCACCCCTTTAGCACAGGGGGTAGGGGTGGGACTTTTGATATGCTAATCCTCTAACTATCCTTAAAAGAGCTGTGGAGTTGAAAATTGTGTTCCAAAGGTTTCCCTCTATACCTTTATTTGAGCGTTCGTTGCCTGGACTATATACAATTGAAAGAATTGAAAAATGAAAAACTATGTGGCTAAATGTGAAGAATGAGTGGATAAACAGTTTGAATTATGAATGAATCCGGTTCATTGAATGAATTTGCCGTGCTACCAATTTCTCCTAAATAGGTTGGATAGCATTTCACACCTATTAACCTACAGGAAGTTATCGGCTCCAAAATGGTAGATTCTTGATAAACTATGAATGGATCTATCGCCTATGAATGAGAAATCCAGTTTTCAGAGCAAACCAACTTATAATCTTCAGAAGAATTTTGTCAATATACAACACAAATCCACAAAACAATACCTTACACACTTAAACATCCTAGCATATTACAAGCTAAAATACTTATCCAGTTTATATAGTTGAAAACAATGGCTATAGGCTTGTAGACACACAAATCAAAATACACAAACTTAGAACACCATACAACTGTTCAAAACTCAATTTAAAACATTAAAATTTCAATTAAACAGAAAAATATTCAGAGAGCACGAAATTAGAACACATAGCCAGACATCATTTTTAGAGAAGACCAAACAAGTCAGAGCAAAAACCACACCTCAAAATCAGTGATAACTTCATGAACACGTCACCGATATTTAATTCCAAAAAATTATAAATTACAAGTTTAGAATTTACATTTTACATTTGTTCTCAATAAAACTTTATTTCGAAATTGTTATTTTAAATTTATATATCCTCTATATTATAATAATCTATTAATTCTGTTTCTTGTTCTCTGATTACCATGGAATGCAACACATTATTTACGATAAATTCTCAGTTAAAAAAATGTCCGCATATCGATTACTCTGATATTTACTACCAAGTTTTATAGATCTCGAATTGAAGATTCGATTTTAATCGAGAAAAAATGTAATATTACAAATGAATGATTAAATGAACAACTGACCAGCACAGGGACAAGACCCCCTCTTTCACGTTGCCCAGGTAGTCAACAGTGCCATTGTGAGCAGCTGATATGAACCAAGTGGCCGAGTGCAGTTCCAAAGGAGCCTTGTAGCAGTCGTACTTTATGTACTGACTGCAGTAGAGCGAGTGGGAGATCAACTCTTGCAGCATCTCTGAGGTGAATTCGCGGTAGGTGATCGTGAAACTGAAGTCGTTTTCCGCCAGGCTGCGTACGTCCTAAAACACACGAAATCAAAAATGATTAAAATTTATTTGTTTATTCATTCATTTATTTATTTATTCAGTCATGTAAAATTATTACACTTATTTGAGGAGGCACAACAGGCTTATGCCCAAAACTGTCCCTTCTCAAATTTTTTACTACAGTCCAAATCAAAATGTAAGTTAGGCTTCTATAGTGAGGTCCACGTTATAATGACGGTGGAAAAAGATAAGAGAACAACGTTACCGATCCTCTGTCTTGATCCAACGGTAGCTGATACAGGTTTATTGATGTAATATTAACTGTTCATTCTCGTTTAAAATAATCAATACATCATTAAGCAAGAAATTATGTTTTTCAATAATTTCATAATTGAAATGAAATATTTTGATGATTAATTATTAATTCTACATTGAGATGATCTGGCAACAGAGCAAAGCGCTATCCGCTTTGTTAAATAATAGACAAGGATAGCAATACCATTGCTAATCAAACACTGCCATTATAACGTGGACCTCCATCTATAATATTATTATTGAGATGTCAATATTGTAATCGATAACCAGCTGAATAAGTTCACTTCTTGGAATACAGAATACAGAATCACTTTCTGCCTTGAATACTGACAATGAGGTACATTTGATTTGTAGATGTAATTTTCCAGTGGTCTATTCATCGTTATTGGTTGTCTATTTTATGTTTTTTTAATGTTTTTTATGTTGTTATGTATTTTATGTTTTTTTTCGCAGTTTGAACTACATTTCATAATATAAGTATATTTAAAGAGAGGAAATGCTACAATCAATCAATAAAATTACTTGATGGTGATTGAATGTGTGTGTGTTGTGTGTGTGTGTGTTGTGTGTGTGTGTGTTGTGTGTGTGTGTGTGTGTGTGTGTGTGTGTGTGTGTGTGTGTGTGTATGTGTGTGTGTGTGTGTGTGTGTAGGCTTTTTTCTCCTCCTATATCCGATTAAACCTCAACTCCTGCTCACGGACAAGTGCTTCATGAAGCACTTTGTGAGCAGTTATTGTTTACATTATTATTATATTATATATTATTATATTATATACTATTACTTACAATCTATTATTAAATTTTAGATGGATTATTGTTGTATTTGACAAGCTTGACTCTATTTGGTTTCTGTATATGTATTTATGAGTGTGAATAAATTTGAATTTGAATTTGAATTTGTTAGAAGTTCCTGTCAAGCACCTGTTTTTCGTTCGAAGCCTTTCGCGTAAATGTCTTTATCATTCAAAGACATGTATGATCCCTAGACCAGTTATAGAATAGATACGCTGGGAAGTCTAGCCTCTGAAGCCAACATCTACTGTCATATCACCAATCTTGACGTCACAACAGTGACGTCACGCATCGTATAGAAAACTTTCAGATTGTGTCTATTTCAGATTCTTGGTGTTTTTAGGTTATTTCTAGCTACTGGCAAAGACGATATCGGTTAAGTTATATCGGCTTCAAAGTTATAATGCGTTTTGAAAATAATAAGGTACGGTAGCCTACAAAACTAATTTATTGTCATGCTGCAATGAGTTCACTTACATCATAACCAAGGATAATATTACAGTTACAACTTACAATATTTATGTGTAGGTATAAATTTCAACTTACGCATGAAAAGATATTCCACTTTTTTGCTAAAAATTCCAGTGCAATTATATGCTGCGCAGGAGATTACCATTTTCATAAATAATAATTACATAAATAAATAGCAATCTGCTATGGAAAACAAGCTATAATGTTTAACAAAAATGCATTGTTTAACAACAATGTAAGTTAAACACCACAAACACTTACAAAACAAACTCAAAAAAGTTTTCTATACGATGCGTGACGTCAAGATTGGTGATATGACAGTAGATGTTGGCTTCATCGACTTTCAGTATGAATATACAATGGGCAGTGTCTATTCTATAACTGGTCTAAGGTATGATCACACTCTTGTCATGTCGTTAGTGGTCACCCTAACATTTGCTGTAAAACATAAAACCGGTTCTCCCCACTTACAAATATTTTGTTTGGTGACGCATCTACACTAGCCACGGGCAAACATTGTTTGTCAAACATGATAAAATTCGGTCAAACTGTTTCAACAAACATGTTTGTCGAACATATGTTCAGTGTGGACACGGCTTTAGACGTTTTCAGGCGGCTACCCAATCAGCCAATCGTGGAGCTTCCTGCCGAACCTAAAAACCTTTGGAAAAAACACTCGGGGCCGGTTTCCGAGCTCGTGATTTTGCTAAGTTCTAGACTTTAAACAGCTGGAGACAGAAAATTGGCTTTCGAAACGAGGTGAACTAGTAGTCCACGTTTCAAGTGAATTTCGAAAAACTAGAATTGAACACAAAATAAAATGAAGAGATTTATCTAAGTTCTAGACTTTAAACAGCTGGAGATAGAAAATTGGCTTTCTGAAATGGGGCGTAGTCGTAGTTTTTTCTCATTTCTAATTGGATTCGTTTTCTTGACTAAATGGTTATGAAACATCCCTAAATAATTCAAAATAGCTGAAACTTTACACTATTTTCTCTTCATCTTATTTCTAGTTCAATTTCCTAGTTTTTTTGAAATTCAATTTGAACGTGGACTACGACTTTACTTTTTTTCGGAGAGCCAATTTTCTGTCTCCAGCTGTTTAAAGTATAGAACTTAGCTAAATCCCGAGTTCGGAAACCGGCCCTAAATATGGTCTGGCCATACTATATACTCATAGTTCTACATTAGTCTACTAAAGTCAATACAATAGTTCTACAATAGTCAACATAGATATTATGTTTTCAGTTTTCGTTCAGTTTAACTACAGACCAATATGATCGATATACTGAATAGTACTCACCACTTGACTGGGCAGATTGTGTTCGACGATAGTTTTCGTTGAGTTTTCCAGCGACTGGAACTCACACTTGACATGGGCGGGCGGAAATCGTCCGTTTCCGTCAATGTCGATCAGGTAGACGTCGGGCTTAGAGTAGCCGAGCAGAGCGAGTTCTTCGCAAGTTTTACGAAATTTCGCTGCAAAAATATTATGATAATAAGCTTTGAAAACCTGATGAATTGCTATCCTCTACATACACCTATAACTTTGAAATAAATGTGACAAATTGTAAATGTATTTGACTTTGTTATAAAAATTTTGTTTTGTAATGACAATAAACTATTCTAATAAGCTATCCTCTTCCCACTTGCCACAGTGGCAAGGCAGATAATCGGCAACGCAGTTCTCCTTCTTTTCTCCACTACCATTATAAGGTGAACCTTACTCTACTATACCGCTATCTACTCTACAATAGAATGCGGTGGAAATGGAAAGTGGCAACATTGTCTTCCTATCATTTTCACAGACTTGATCTGGGAAGTACTTTTCAGAGATTGAGTGAAAGGCGTGACTATTTGTCATTGATTGTGCTCCATATACCTACTGTAAAAATACCTCCATATAAATACTGTAGTCAGTTAGACCAGTTCCTAGTTTTTTCAATACATGTTCTTCTTTGTTCCATCAAATAGACCAAGGTTGAATATGTTATTTACACTATATAGATCTAGTGTAAACATACAAATTGTTTCCTTAAAAGAAAACTGCGCCTCTGCAATCGTTTAAACTCGATTCTTGATACATTCAGTGATAATTTACGCAAATTATGTCTGAAATGTATACAAGATCTTCAATTTTAAATTTTACATCATCTAACAGACCATTCAATATCTTATTTGGTTTGCTTTTCCCTTTTTAACTACCTTTTTCGGTTTTATTTATTCAGTTTTGTTTAAATTTTTGATATTGAAATCTTATCTCTGAAGAACAACATTTGTATCATACTTTTGAGGTGAATAAGGTTTAATTATTATTAAACGAATATCCCAATTAAATGCTGTAAATCACCCCGAAGACTTCTGCTACTGCAATTGGGATATTCGTTTAATGATAATTATTCATTAATTAGCATTTGAACAAATGTAACTTCCAATTTATTTTCATCTGTAAACAAGGTCTGTTTTTGCTTAAGCTGTAAACCTCTTTGAGATGTATTATTTTTCTCTGCAATGTATCTTAAATAAATGTAAATGTTCAGGGATTTGAAACATGCTTTGTATGTGTATTTTCGGTGCATTTTGTATTATTTGAGTGCCAATCTGTGAGAATTTAGCACTGACCGAAGTGGCAGTTCTTGCCGATGTATCCGGTGCCCTTGCAGTCGCAGGTGAGTCGGTCATCCTTCACCTGACACTTGCCGCCGTGTTCACACGCGTTCGGCCGCTTGCACGGGTCAACCAGCTGGCAGTTGTCCAGAGATACCTGACAAATACACAAAATATTCATTACTTTAATCAGAATCAATAGAGGTTTATTGTAGTGTTCGACTAAGGGCCGTTTGCTCAGTGTCAGTTTAAAATTTATCTCAATTTGAAATGGATTGAATCAATGTTCAGTTTAGTTTGATATGATGTGATCCATATTATTAACATATGTAACAATTTAAACCTCCTGTCAAATTATTAGAATAGTTGAGTCATCACTCAGGCCACCGAATTGGAGTTTTGGACTGGTGAGCTAAGAGAGTGATGACCGCGTAGAAACTAAACTGAAGGGACAGAACATTTCGAGGTGCGCTTGTGGAAGGTAGTGTGAGAGAATTGGTTTCAGCAATGTGATTCAAGAGCTATGATGTTCACGAGAGAGAGTACAGTCCGGGTCCTGTAGCTTTGCCTATCTTTGGAAATGTATTTTTTCATAAGCAACATATGCCTTTTTGTATCTTCTGAAAAGCAACATGTTGCATCCGAAAAGATACTCAAGGAGCTTTAATGTAACTTTTCATAAGCAGAAGATGCTCTTTTGTATCTTCTCCCAAACGCCAACTTAATCAGCTGATAATCAGCTAATCGGAGAGCTTCCTGCCCTGCCGACTTGTCCGCCGCCAGTACAGAAACGCCTGATAAACGCTTCATGTGGCTTGGGCCCTAGAGTTATTCAATGTTATTAACGATCTAACTCTATCTTCATTAATCGTCTGAGGAAATGCGTTGAGAACTTGAAGTTGATTAATGAAAGAACTCAGAAGGTATCATCGAGCATGTAGAAAAATACACAAATTACGATCAACAAATTGAGCCTAAAGTCAAAAGAAGGAACTCGATCCACTATTTCAATCATTCTCATGTAGATTGTATAAATATGTCCTAATACAAATAAACTTATGTAGAAAATAAATTTCAGTTAGTGCCGTTTGCACAGTGATAGCTTGAACTGATTTGACTCATCTTTAGTACACATGTTACATCCATTAAATGATTGCATTTTCAAATTTTCTTACAAGTTGGAAATTGATTAAACATACCTGTCCCACAGTGTGATGAGTACGCACTAAGTAGCGCGGTTCCATCTGTACACCATTGATTATTATTTCCCGCATACATCCAATCAGCCCTGTAACACAAAATGCATTATTAATATAAAATTCTCTATAATGAATTGAAATTTCATTCATAAAACAGAAATATATATCAGAATATCAATATGAATTCCAGTATTCAGATTCTCCCTCAAGAGAGGTTTAGTCGGTTTCACCGTTCGTTAAGGAATTGGTTTTCAATTGAAATATGAATATATATGACTATGAGTTGCCAACCATATAATAATTATAATTTTTGCCTACATCTTTATATTTATTTATTTATATATTACGAAAAGGATGATCAGGCTCAAGCCCAAAACTGTCTCTATTCAAATTTAAACAACAGTCTAAGAATAGGTTATGAGAGTCACCTTTTGAAATGGAATTTTCATACCACAAAAACCAAGAAAATTTAATGTATTCAGAAATGTTTAATATGAATATAGAAGAGAGAAATCAGAAATGAATTATTGAAAATTCATACGCACAGGAATAGTATATTTCGCACCTAGAGCAGAAAATGAGACTTTTCCGGCTCGAAATCGGTTTTCAAGTCCGAGGCCGTAGGCCGAGGACTAGAAAAGACTGAGAGCCGGAAAAACATTTTTGCCCGTGGTGCGAACGCTATTTTTCGCCACACAGAAAAATAAACAATATTTATCATATATATGAGAATAGTTGTTTACTAAGCACTTCCGAAAGCAGAAGTAGAAGGTGATAGCTCTAGCAAATCTAAGGTAATCTGAATATCAGGAAATTGTCCAAGTATTTTTATTTTTTATTCTGATTTGTCTAAATAACCTGAAAGATGATGTTCAATCATGTGAGAGGTTGAGTTTATACTTTTTTATTCTTTCAAATGACAATAAGATGATATAATTATAAATGTTTTAATTATTGAATAATGAACACAAATAATGAAACGTTTTTTGATCACCTTTCTTACCTCCATGTTAGCGGCTGGAAAGGGTACTGTTAGCGGCTGGAAAGGGTACTCTTTCCGGCCTAGGCAAACAATGCCTTTCAGATCTATGTAGGGACTGGAAAACAGCTGCTTTCTGTGCAGTGTGGCGAAAACTCTATTTTCGAAGGAAATAATTGAAGTTTTTTTATACTCATGAGAACTATCTATAGTGAAGTCCACGTTATAATGGCAGTGGAGAAAGATAGGAGAACAACGTTGCCGATCCTCTGACTTGTCAATGCCTTCTACAGACGGTAGCTGATACAGGTTTATTAATGTAATATTAACTGTTCATTCTTTTAAAAAAAATTAATTATATTTTATTAAGCAAGGAATTATATTTTTAAATAATTTCATAATGAATTTTCATAACTGAGATGAAATATTTTGTTAATTAATTTTTAATTCCACATTGTTAAAAGCCGATCTGGCAACAGAGCATAGCGAGTGAGAGATAGCGCTATCCGCTTTGTTGAATGATAGACAAGGATAGCAATACCATTGCTAATCAAACACTGCCATTATAACGTGGACCTCACTATAGCCCGTTTCATCGTTCGTTAAGGAATTGATTTTAAATCGGTTTTTAAATGAAATATGAATATTTTTGACTATGAGTTGCTATCCATATAATTATATTAGCCTATATCTTGATATTTATTTATTGCGAAAAGGATGAACAGGCTAAAGCTCAAAACTGTCTCCTTTCCAATTTAAACAACAGTCCAGAAATAGGTTATGAGAGTCACCTTTCAAAATGATCAATTCATACCACAAAAACCAAGAAGAGTAAATTATTATTACTAAACGAAAATCCAAATTAGTATTAATTCATTAGCATTTGAATTATTGCAAAATCTTAGTAATTTCCATCCAAGAAGAGTATCCAAGAGAGGACCTGAATGGTCCACACATCCAAGAAGAGAAAATTAATTCAGAAATGGTTAATATGAATAAAAAATAAGAAAGAAATCAGAAATGAATTGATGAAAATTCATACGCACAATTACGGAAACTCTATTTTCGAAGGAAATAATTGAAGTTCTTTTATACTCATGAGAAGTATCTATAACTGATCACTTTTCTATGTTTTGTATCTCACTGTATAGCTGTTTCCGATTTTATAGAAATATATTTTTCGTGCATTCGTTTTGCTTATTTTTGAAAGAAATTGGGTTTGAATTTTGGAGCTGCTCACCAAGACTAGCTTTGGCTCCAATCCCACTTCCAATGATAACTTTTTTGCTCATTTTGAATTTCAATCCGTAGAGATCGGCTTCTTTGTGTTTGAAATCAACAGCCAGGCCTAGTTCTCCTCTTGTGTAGTTCAACTCTACCTACAATCAAAATTGCAAATTATTCAACTAATGATGTATAGTTGATAGAATATGTATATGATATCGTATATGGAAAAAATGTATTATTATTGCAATATATAACTGAAAAATAATGTTTTAAACAACCCCTAAGTTTATACAGTGTGGGGTATGAACGACGATCCATATGCATTATTTTGAACAGTATGGATACAATGTAAAATATTTCTATTAAACAAAAATAAAACAGCAGATCAGGTTCAATTTTGGATGAGTAAATTAATGTCTAATCAACTATTTCTCTAGAAACTCGTTATAAAACGGAAGTTTTGAGCTCTGACAAATAGTGACGGACCCCCATCACAAATCTGTTTACCAGCCCCGCAAACCGTTATTCTGGCTCAGTGATTCAGAAAAACAGAAGGATAAAATGATAAAATCTAGAATCCAATTGCAAATTCTAGTTACAAAAAATGATAAAGTGACCCTCTAATTCCATAATGATGTAAATGATTTCGAGTGTATAAATGTGCTATTACCAACTTACGGTATGCCACGCCCCCTTGTTCTCGTACTTGAGGGTGGTTAGATGAGTCACGTTCTTTGTCACGTCGGGAACCAGTTCAAACCGGATCTCTTCGTTTACCAGTCTCACCTAGAAAAAATATTCAAAAAATTAAAGAGGTTTAAGGAACACTTATTTGGGAAATATGAATTGAAAAGCTCAAAATACACTCATACACCAGTCTCATCCAGGAAATATATTAACAAATCTGGTGTGGCGCACTCACACAACTTTCCTTGCCATTATGAAAATTGATCACCTGACGCTAGTGTTGACGCGCATCTCAAGTCTACTATTCAAAGATCTGAGCCAGTTGGTGACAGGACAATAACGCTGAAGACACACGAGGTCTGCTATATCTTCATAGTGAATGATTCAATAGAATCAATTTCCAACAGTTTGCAATTGAATAATCACATTTTCTCAAATTTCAAGTTTATTTTCAAATTTAGGTCAAAATGTTACTGAACATTAATATTGTAGAGATTTTCATGCTTAATCATTTCCACTAGATTTTTTTTTGTTTAAATTGTATCTGGAGCCTGGTAATTGGAAATCTAAAATCAAATTTTGCATAGATGGGGCGAAGGTCCCATTCTTACAGATAAGAAATTTTTACAGATATGGGACTCATGGCAGTTGATCAGTTGATAGAGCTTATCAATGACTATTTTAGGTGTAAATTTGATCAAAATCGATGGAGCCGTTTCAATAAAATCGCGAAAACCCTGTTTTTGACAACATTTTCGCCATTTCAGCCGCCGTCTTGAATTGCATTTGATCGAAATTTTTCGTGTCGGATCCTCATAGTGTAAGGACCTTAAGTTCCAAATTTCAAGTCATTCCGCTAATTGAGAGATGATATATGGTGTACACACACACACACACACACACACACACACACACACACATTTTTTGGTCACAGTCGACCTTGAAACCGAAACGTATAAAAATTTGGAAATTGGGGTAGCCTATTTTTTTCGGAAAGCAATTACCATAGGTAAGGGAAGTAGAAATTGATAGAGGTTTAAAATAACTTCAGGTACCTAATATAGAGTTGAAAAGTTCTGAATACACTCGTTTACCAGTCTCACCTGGGAAAAAAATATTAAAAACATGATAGATTTGAAAAACTTTTTGGTAAATATGGAATTGAAAGATTTGACATACATTACACTCTTTTACTATTATCTTGTGGAAAAAGTATTGGAAAACATGGAGGGGTTTCAAATATATTAGAAAATATAGAATTTGACTTGAGTTTGGAAATCGAAGTTTTTCGATTTGTATATTATCAAGCTATCAAAATGAAAACGTTTTCTCAGGAAAACATTTTTTCCGATCATTACTTTTTGAAATATGAGCGCCTAAAGTTCAAATTTTTGGGACAGAACATTTCAAATTCGGTAAGAGATAAATCCATGAGATTCAGAGGATAAATTTTTCATTGTATTGTTGATTGAATAAAACAAAAAAATTGGAAATATAATTTTTTGAGAAAGTTATTCAATTCACCAAAAATGACAAAAAATAGCTGAACTATAAGTTTTTTGGTCATTTTTAGTAAATTGAATAACTTTCTCAAAAATTGATATTTAAAAAAAACTGTTTTATTCAAAAAACAACACCATGAAAAATTCATCCTCTGAATCTCATAGATTTATCTCTTACCGAATTTGAAATGTTCTGTCCCAAAATTCTAAACTTTAGGCGCTCATATCTCAAAAAGAAATGATCGGAAAAAAATGTTTTCCTGAGAAAACTTTTTCATTCTGATAGCTTGATGATAAATACAAATCGAAAAACTCTGAAAAATATCACCAGTAGAGAGTTTATTTTTAGCCTATGCACAGTCTTAAGGTAATGTGGAGGAAATATATTTATTAATTATTTTCCGTCTTCTTTTTATTGGAAATTGTATTATTTTTAAAATTATAGTATTGTGTAAAGGAGGCAAAATGTGTTTCTACCTTTTGTCTCAATTAATTAACAAATAAATAGTAGAATAAAAACATCTTTCGACTCGGAGGATATGCGGAGCAGATGTTGTGTTCAACTGCATAGACTGAGCCTGTTTTGGAAATTTGGCAACAGCTCTTGTTTCTATGACTTCATTCATGGCTCTCAATTGGCTGAACGGGTTCCCCATCTCCCACCATCTAGTCCAATCAAGGAAAGGTTATAGAGGGAAAAGTTGAGAAGACAATTTTCGACCCCGAAGTTGGGTTTAAGGTCAAAGTCAAATTTTCATTTTTGGTTGAACGCATTGTTCTCAAGATATGAGCGTGGAAGCAAAACGCTGAAAATGCAACTTTTAAACCACCCTCATTCCCTTAGTACATGAGTTAGGAATGGGGACTTTTGATATGTTCTCCTAACTGCAAACCCTACTAACTCTCAACGAAGCTGCAAAGTCAAAAATTTTATTTAAAACAGTCCCTCCAAATTCCTTTGTCAATTGGTCTATTGTTGCAAAAATAGAGATTCCACACTCAACACTAAAGCTGTTGCAAAAGGTGTAGGGAAATCCGTAAAAGCGTGAAATTATACATCAAATTGAAGAGCATTTAATGCTTTATAAGCTCCTAATCAGCATGGATTTTTCCCGTCGATTTTTAAAAAAATTATAAGAACAAAGATAGAAAAAATCTGGTGTGGCGCACTCACACAACTTTCCTTGCCGTTATGAGAATTGATCACCTGACGCTAGTGTTCACGCGCATCTCAAGTCTACTTATAAACAAAGATCTGAGCCAGCTGGTGACAGGACAATAACGCTGGAGACATACGAAGTCTGCTATATCTTCATAGTGAATCATTTAATAGAATCAACAGTTGCCAACAGTTTGCAATTGAATAATCACATTTTCTCGAATTTCGAGCTTATTTTCAATTTTAGGTTAAAATGTTACTGAGCATTAATTGTAGAGATTTTCATGCTCAATCCTTTCCACTCGATTTTTTTTTGTTCAAATTGTATCTTAAGCCTGATAATTGGGAATCTAAAATCAAACTTTGCATAGATGGGGCGGAGCTCCTGAAATTTTTACAGATATGGGACTTGTGGCAGTTGATAGAGCTTATCATTGACTATTTTAGGTATAAATTTGATCAAAATCGTTGGAGCCGTTTTCGAGAAAATCGCGAAAAACCCTGTTTTTGACAACATTTTCTCCATTTTAGCCGCCATCTTGAATTGCATTTGATCGAAATTGTTCGTGTCGGATCCTTATATTGTAAGGACCTTAAGTTCCAAATTTCAAGTCATTCCGTTAATTGGGAAATGAGCATTCATTGCCTGGACTTATCTCTATGTTCTGAATATCCCTTCGAGTCAGAAGATGTTTCAATTCCACTTTACTATAGTGGCAGTGCTGTAAAGGTTCCATGAATTCATGATAAAGGTGTCATGATTCATTCGTCAACTGCAATGTGTTTATTTGTTTAAAAAGTTTCAATATCTCAATTACCTCCCAATATCCTTGACCAGTAGCGGTAGTAACTTCGGAATAGGCAAGCACAGCCATAGCACGACTACTCTTGAAGTCGAAAGCTAGAGAGAGAGCGTCCGGGTTATCGTTGGTCCACCACACGTGTGCGACAGGGAAGGGAAACGTGATAGGGATGTCATCCACGTCCTCTTCGGCATAGAGAGGATCCAGCACCCCGATGTAGTGCACCTTGGGGTTGTTCTTCTTCAGCTCGTACAGAATGGACACATCGTTGAAGTAGACGTACTTCAGGGAGCCGACGAAATTGTTGTGGGACTGGAGGCCTAAGAAGAAAAAGAGAGAGAGAAAGAATTAAGAAGGACTGGAAAAGGAAAACAAGAAAATAATATTGAGAACACAAATTATTGGAGTACAATCGAAAACGAAAACAGAAGAAAATAATTGAGATGACAATTATATTGGAGTAATCAATTAATTAATTCAATGTGCAGTGATAATTAAGTGTAATATTCAACTATAGTTTGGTGTTTTAATTCTTCTAGATTCAAAATTTCACACAACTTATATATTATTTATATTTTTGGACGAAAATTGAACTTGAGCGTTCTACAGTGGAAACATAACCTATTTTTTGAACATGTTATTTATTATCAAAATTTGGGAATGGAATAGTTTTGAGCCAAGCCTTTTTTTCCTTCCCAATCATATTTATATGATTTGTAACTGTATCCACAAATAAATAAATAATCTCAATTGTTGATGAAAAGGATACATCAAATTATGCTAAACAATAATATCCAAATAATACAGAATGATGGGAAGAGAAATAAGAGTACGATCTTAATATTGATGATGAAAATAATACATCAAAATATACTAAAAAATAATATCCAGATAATACAAAGTGATGAGAAGAGAAATTAGAGTATGATTTCAATTGATAATGGAAAGAATAAATCAATTATACTAAACAATAATATCCAGATAATAGAAAATGATAAATCTGATGATTCTGGAAAAGGAAAATACAAGAAAATAATATTGAGAAGACAAATTATTGGAGTACAATCGAAAACGAAAACAAAAGAAAATAATTGAGAAGACAAATGAGTACAATCTCAATTTTGTTGATGAAAAGAAGACATCCAAATATACTAAACAATAATATCCAGATAATAGAAAATGATAAATCTGATGATTCTGGAAAAGGAAAATACAAGAAAATAATATTGAGAAGACAAATTATTGGAGTTCAATCGAAAACGAAAACAAAAGAAAATAATTGAGAAGACAAATGAGTACAATCTCAATTTTGTTGATGAAAAGAAGTCATCCAAATATACTAAACAATAATATCCAAATAATACAAAATGATGAGAACAGAAATTAGAGTACGATCTTAATTGATATATACT
The DNA here is from genome assembly GCF_014356525.2 of Nilaparvata lugens. Classification (NCBI taxonomy): domain Eukaryota; kingdom Metazoa; phylum Arthropoda; class Insecta; order Hemiptera; family Delphacidae; genus Nilaparvata; species Nilaparvata lugens. Next base: position 7,662,021 of record NC_052508.1, read on the forward strand.
AAACAATAATATCCACATGATGAATCTAATGATGATAATGAAAGAGATAGGGTCCTGTTGCACATACGCCTGATAAATTGAGGCACGGTTTCAAGGACACTCATTGAATCTAATGGACCATTAAATCTTCGAAGAAGAAGAAGAAGAAGAAATACTGAAATTTTAACCGTGATCTCTTCAAAAACGCCTTCTCTAATTGGTCCTCGTATAGTTAATCACGGTTAAAATTTAACCGGCTTTTGTGAAACCAGGCCAGAGACACCCTTACCTTTCCTCTTGTGCAGCTCAGGCCCGCCGCCAATGTATATCTCCGGGTCAATGTAGAGATGCTGCAGCTGACCTTCACCCAGATCCAACAGCCTGACGTCATCGTCGAGCGACACCAACAGCTGATCGTGGCTGTGCAGAATGGTGAGGTTGTGCCAGCTGTTGTTGCTGACAGCTGTGCCCAGCTGGCTGACGGTGGCAGCTGACTCATCGCCCATGTCGACATGCACCAGCACACTGCCGTTCACTATGGACACGGCGATGTGGTGGTGGCGCGGTGACTCGCCACTCGCGTAGAACAGAGCTGAGTCGTTGAACCACGTCTGTAAAAAAGGAAAAGGGAAAAGGTTTGATCTATAGTTCATTTTTCGACTTGGAGGGATATGCAGAGCAGAGAAAAGTGGCGATGTTACCCTGCTAAAGCTGACCTAAACTGAAAGCTCTACATCGACTTGACCGTTCTGTTCGTAACCTTAGGCCAGCCATACTCGTTGCGGTACATCGGAGAGGTATACCTGCGCAGGTATTCATCTCCGGTATACCTGTACAGCCAAGAGCTCACACAAGTTACGGTAAACCGGATGGGTAGTTAGAGAAATGGCAAGCGAACAAGATGATATGTTTGCTTTGGTGGGTTTGTTAGAGTATTCACCACAACTGACTCAAACCTGTGCAGGTATACCGTCTCGGTCCACACACACGCTCAGGTGAGCACACCTGTAAAGGTGAAAAGAATTGAAATTCGATTCTTCTCCGGTCACCTGCGCAGGTTTGCCTGAAGTGGCTTACATACACCTGTACAGATCACCTGCGCAGGTAACACCTCTCCGGTATACCGCAACGTGTATGGCCGTCCTTAGCTTTAAGAAGTCAAAAGTTTTGATCTGTCTTTTCAAGGTGCCACTAGAATAGCACGGGTGAATGCTGTTGATCTCACAAGAATTCTATTCAAAACTCAACTACTCATAATAGTGCAAAGGGTTGACGAAACACATCATCAAGAGTAAAATGAATACAAAGCAATAAATTCAATTTTCCAATGCCAAACAGAGAGGCATTTAGGGCCGGTTTCCGAGCTGGGGATTTTGCTAAGTTCTAGACTTTAACTGGCTTTAAACTCTGGAGTCAGAAAATTGGCTTTCCGAATCAGAGCGTTAAAGTAGTTGAGGACTTAAATAGACTCTGGAGTTCAGAGATCATGTTAGACCCTGGAGTTTATAATTTCGCTTTCTGAGTGAAGGGCTTATAAGTCCAGGACTTGAATTAGATTCTCGCCTCTTCCCGAGTCAAGGATTTATCAAAAATTGTTAAGTCCAGGACTTAAAACAGCGTGATTTTGAACCCTCGACTGGGGTAGGGTTTAAATCTAAGTTCTAGACTTACATAAACATATTGATAATAATATCAATAATAAATTATTACTCCAGTTTTTTTCAAAACAAATACAATTACATAAACATATTGATAATAATATCAATAATAAATTATTACTCCAGTTTTTTTCAAAACAAATACGTTTTCAAACTCAATAGCCTAATGAAATTGATATTCCAAAATCACTGGTTAGGATCAATGATCAATAATAGCATAACGTAAAATGAAATGTTTATTCATTCACCTTTCAAAGGTTTTGCTTTGAATAAGCCTACAAAGAAATTGAAACGTTTTTTTACAATAAAGTTTGGAGAGCATGCTCATTTGAATATTGTCCCGCTGTAATCAGCTGTTCCCGTTTTGCTATAATGCCAACAATACAACAGCAAAATATTGTGAATTTGCCTCACGTTTAATGCGTTAAAGTCCTAGACTCAAATTAGTCGAGAGCTTGATAGACTGCAGAGTTTAGAAAATAAAATCGTGACTCAGAAAGTCAATTTAGTCCCGAGAGCTTATTTCAGTCCTGGACTCTGTAAGTCCAGAACTTATAGATTCCGAGCTCGGAAACCGGCCCTTAAGTATTCTAGTGTGAAATGGATATCGTAGTATGTGATAATGTAATGTGTTCTATTCTATAAATCTGATCTATCTATTTTATACTGTTCTGTTCTATTCCATTCCATTCTATTATATTCCATTCTCTTCTATTCCGTTCTATTCCATTCCATTCTATTCTATTCCATTCTATTCTGTGATATGAATAATTTCATGTTCAAAGATGATGTACCAGTTGCACAAAATTTTAATCGTGATTGACTCCACGAGAACCAATCAGAGAAGACTTTCTTCGAAAAAAACCCTTTTCTGATTGGTTCCTTTGATCTGATTGTGATTCTGATTTCCAAACCTTTGATCTAATTGGTTCTCGTGGAATGAATCACGATTGAAATTTAACCGGCCTTTGTGCAACCGGGCTCAAGTAAATGAAATAATGAAGAGTTGAAATTGATATTGTGTGACGAAAATCACCTTGAAATGAATGCCGATACGGTTGACACTGGAGTGGACACGATCCTTCCAATCATAGACTCTGTACGACATGTACGAGGAGCCTCTCAGTGTTAGAATTGTCGCCGCTAAAACAAAAACAAACAAATCATTAAATAAAACTGGTTTTACACCCCAATATCAACTCTAACTACTATCACATGCACATAGGAATGACTAAGTTTCACATACAGTTATTAGTAGAACCATAGAGAAAATATAGCATAAGATAGAAAATTAGTATATTTCGCACCTAGAGCAGAAAATGAGATTTTTCCGGCTCGAAATCGGTTTTCAAGTCCGAGGCCGTAGGCCTCGGACTAGAAAAGATTGAGAGCCGGAAAAACATTTTTGCCCGTGGTGCGAACGCTATTTTTCGCCACACACAAAAATAAACAATATATTATATATATATATATATATATATATATATATATATAATATATATATATATATATATATATATATATATATATATGAGAAAAGTTGTTTACTAAGCACTTCCGAAAGCAGAAGTGGAAGGTGATAGCTCTAGCAAATCTGAGGTAATCTGAATATCAGGAAATTGTCCAAGTATTTTTATTTTTTATTCTGATTTGTCTAAATAACCTAAAAGATGATGTTCAATTATGTGGGAGGTTGAGTTTATACTTTTTTATTCTTTCAAATGACAATAAGATGATATTATTATAAATGTTTTAATTATTGAATAATGAACACAAATAATGAAAAGTTTTTCGATCACCTTTCTCAGTTCCATGTTAGCGGCTGGAAAGGGCACTCTTTCCGGCCTAGTAGGCCTAGTCTGTTCTGACGTCAGACGAGAGTCGTCTGCAAACAATGTCTTTCAGATCTACGTAGGGACTGGAAAACAGCCGCTTTCTGTGCAGTGTGGCGAAATAGCATATATCATATGAAAGATAGCATATTTGCTATCCGATGGTAAACGTCGTTTATGCTCCAAGCCGATTTTCTGTTGACTCAAGCAGATTACTGTCAACTACTGTCTATCATCACTGTTTTGTTCGGGTGAGAGTGTAAAACGGCACAGTATGAGAGACTACCAGCGACACAAAGCCTCACAAAATATAGCTACTAGGACTATCGGCTTGAGTCAACAGTGAAATTTAAAACATAAACGCCTTATTCCAAATATCAAGCCGATTTTTCGTCAACCCAAGCCGATTACTGTTGACTTTTGTCTATTATTACTGTTTTGTTGGGGTGAGAGTGTGAAACGGCACAGTATGAGAGACCAACAGTGTCACATAGATATTCACAAACAATAAATACTAGGACTATCGGCTTGAGTTAAAAGTGGAATTTAAAACATAGCGTCCTTTTCCATGGGATATACAAATCAAACAAATCAAAATCAATTTATGTTCCATTTTTTTACAATATATACAGAGCATGAAATTACCAGTTACGGAAATAATTACAGGATAACTAAACAATCATAATCATACCCTAAAGAGCATTACAAAAAATCATTATCATGGAAAATAATCCCAAAGGTTACAAAAACCTGTTTTGGCAGAAAAAAGGAAGTGTTAAAGTCAACACAAATATATTCTTATACTATCATTCCTCTATGGAAGAACTCACTAATTATTAATAATTCTAAAATAATAATAATAATATATTTATCATATTTAATTTATATTTATTCTACACTGACACTTAAAGCCAGTTACAAAGACATCGATTTTTGGACGTCGATTTCTTGCCATCAGTTTAGAATCTACAAGATTAAGGACGACACAAAATCTTACGTTCAAAAATCGATGCGTATTTAACTAGACTATATAGATATGCCCATATGCAGATACTCGGTTTAAACCAAGGTACCTATTTTATTATTTATTATTTCACAAAGGCGACTTTCTAGAAGTATTTTAAGCCTAGGTGATAAGGATGGGATGAATGATAATATAATGGAGGTAGAGTTATGAATGAATAAAAATTACACTTGAATTGATTTGAGTCCACTTTTCAGTCCAGAAATGAATAAACTAGAATACAAGGTTCCTGTATTCTAAGTAGATTGGTTTAAACGAAGAAATGCCAGCTGCTCGTTTAAACCCCGTATGAAACACATTATGATAAATGCAACCATATCTACAAGTAGAACTGGTTTAGCTTTAAGCGTAGTGTTAGCATAAATCTCCCCTATTAAAAACGATTTCAAGTTCGAACCTCGTCAAATTTCAGCTGAGATCATGCTTTATCAGCTTCATAACCACTTGAATTTGCCAAGCCAGATCTCAGCTTGAACTTGAGGCCCAAATTCACCAAAAAACGAAACCTAGGTTAGAGCGGCAGTTGGTCAGATGTCAGATGATTTTGAATTGGTTTGTAATAATTATGATTTTTTGTTTATTTAGAAATATCGGGGCACCGAGCTTCGCTCGTTATTTTTATTCATTTATAAACAGAACACAATTCTCTAAAATGATCGTATTTATATTTTACAGCTGGCTATACGTCAGCTTATGAATTTCGGGGATGCGATATTTTGATTTTCCACAGGATCACTCGCTCACTTTTTACTATCCACAGACGACAAAAGTCTCAGCTGTTTCAGCCAAGGACGAATTATCCTTTTAATGTCGTTCAGCGAGTTTTCCCAAGGATGAGACCTAGTGCAATCGAATTATTATATCATAAACCTACTATGTTCCAAATTCCGTGAAAATCGTTGGAGCCGTTTTCGAGATCCGTTAAACATGAATAAACAGATATAAAAATAACCAGATGACCAGATATAAAAATATAAACAGATATAAAGAAATTGCTCGCTTAATTTAATAGGATCAACTGGCGCTCAAACCAAGTTTTTGTGAAGTCGGTCCTAAATTTGAACTTGAAATAGTTTTCAATATGGACCTAAGTTGTTATAAGATCGGGAATAAACTGACTTCCAAAACTCTTTTTCTGGTTTCTGAAGTATTTTTTAGAAATTTTGAAGTACTCACTGTAAACATCGCATAGTTCTCCCTCGTAGCAGGTTCCGAAGCAGTCACATGACAATTCGTTGTAATGATTGATGCACATGCTGCCTACAAAACACAGGTTCTCACGGGTGCGACATCTGTAGGAGAGAGACAGAGACAAAACAACACTTTGAAACGAGAGAGATTCAAGAGAAGATTAGCAAAATGATGAGGCGAAGAGAACTTCTCATATAATAGAAGAGAAGTCAAATAGTATGCATAAGAGAAAATTGAAATGATTGCACCAGGGCTACTACTCTCTGACTTTAGAGGTGAGCGTGCATCAGGTCGGTGGAGCGCCGCGGCGCGCAGAAGAGCGTAAAAAGGACTGCGCACTGTGAGCGCGGCGCGGCGCCGTTTTGGACTAATTATGGTCGGGACACACATATCCGTACCGAGCCCGCGCCGCGGCACTGCCGTGTGACGAAAGTACTATGGCAAGTGAGAAAACAAATGCTTTCAAACGTGTAGGGACACATACTACCGCACCGCGTCAGCACCGTCAGCGTGTTTGTTACGCCGTCACCGTCAAGTTCAGTTTACTTTTTGACGGAGACAGTGCGGCCTCGTTCAACATGGAGAATGGAAAACTGATTGAAGAGATACGGGATTTTCCAGTTTTGTACGATTGACAAATATGTATTTTATGACAAATATGGTTGAACGAAAAAATAAGTTAAACCAAAAATAAAAGTAGAACCAAATAACTTAAGCCAAAGGTATAGACATCATTTATAATAAATGATAAAATAAACAACAAAACGTATAAAAGAAGGAACCCATGACTGTCTCAAATTTTTTATTTAAAACTAATTACGTTTAGATATACATAAGGCAGAAGATAACAATTTTTTTGCTGATATATAGATAATATTTACGATACATGACTGATTGTGGTATTGTAAAGGTAGGCGCACACAGATCGTCATCGGACGGACGGCACGCATGTGATTATTATTTTTGTTGCATTGTTTTCAATTGGATTGTGCAAACCGATCCGCATCATATGAGTATGCGCACTCCAATTGAAAACAATGCATCAAATCTAATCGTCCGATCCGTGCCGTCCGTCCGATGACGATCTGTGTGCGCCAACCTTGATGCACCGGAATATATACCAGCACTATGATTCTCATCTTCTGTGTATACAGGTAATTAGTTTAAAATTTGAAAAATATAAATTTAAATCGGATGTAACAAGCTTGATACTGTTATAATAGTTTAACACATTCAGAAATCAGACGACAGTAGCACCACAGAACTGAGACACTGCTGCCGCTCGGCTGTCGCACGGATATGTGTGTTCTCCTACCACCATCACCGTGTCACGGACGTAGCTCGGCCCTACCTCGGCACGGGCTCGGTGCGGGTATGTGTCCCGAGCTTTATTCTATCTGATTTATAGCTATTTATATTATAATTTAACATAAACTATGGAATAGATTATGAGATTGAAAATTGATAAAAAAATAATGACTGAATATATAACTCACTTGTTAATGCACCCCTCCTGTACATTGTCGTGTTTAGTTGCTATGAGGGGTTTGATGGGCAGCAAGTCAAAGGCAGCTTTACCCGCTTTCAGAACCATGTCTTTGATGCAGCCAACAAATGACTCAATTATGTACTTTACGCCATGCAACTTCTCTTCGGGACTTAGACCTGTAAAAATGGAGAATTTTCAGAGGTATAAGGATCAATTAGCGAACTAAAATGGATGGGAAGATAATATAATGAGCTTTGTTAGTTTCAAGAATAATCATCCATAGAATTGACATCATATACATTGATGTCACTAAATGACATTTAAGGCCGGTTTCCGAGCTCGGGATTTAGCTAAGTTATAGACTTTAAACAGCTGGAGCCAGAAAATTGACTTTCCGAAACGGGGCGTAGTCGCAGTTTTTATGACAATCTTTATTTCCTAAATTCTATAATATTGGAAACGTTTTACCTCGATGAAATTAAATAATACAAAATAGCTGAAACTTTACACTATTTTCTCTTTATTTTATTCTGTATTCAATTCTCTAGTTTTTCGAAATTTAATTTGAACGTAGACTGCGACTACGCCCCGTTTCAGAAAGCCAATTTTCTGACTCCAGCTGTTTAAAGTCTAGAGTTTAGCTAAATCCCGAGCTCGAAAGCCGGCCCTTAAGGAAAACCCTACTAAAAATATGGTTCAACAGTCAGCCTTCCAATAAGATACCAGAAGTCGATAAACTCACTCGGTCACTCCCTTCTCAAATTCTATTGGTGGATGCCTTCTTAAGCGTCAGCTGCCTGCCACAAAGTTTCGACCAATCACATGCAAGCAGCCATTTTCTTTCAGAACACACCCTTTTTTCACGCAATCTGATTGGTCGTTGTGAAATTATCGTGCGAGTGAATATCACTACATCAGAGAAGCCTCTGATTGACAAATCATGATCAAAATCCTGGCTTTTGCAACCAGGTCTTAGTGAAATTAATCATAGACATATTTCCACACTTCCAACTTTTGAAACTATTCATCATTATTGTCAGAATTAGTTCACAATTGATAGGATTTTATGTTAAATATACTTTCTATTGTTTATATAATAAGATTCCATTCAAAATGATTGGATTAAGGATTAGAAAGATGGAAATTCGATGAGCGCTACTATTCAACAATTATTTGTCAGCCCGGGAATCGAACCTGTACCTCCCAATTGACGGTCAGGAATGCTTACCTTTAAACCAAACTGACAATCTCGGGATAGCAGCGCTCATTTTATACGAAGCCATAGCGACCAGTCAGTCTACAGATGGAAATTTCTCAGATATTGCGATTATTAAAATGCTAATGAATGAATTATTATTATTATTAAACGAAAATCCAAATTAAATGCTGTAATTCACCCCGAAGACTTCTGCTACTGAAAATATCAACAACAGGGTAAACAGCTATAGTGAGGTCCACGTTATAATGGCAGTGGATAAAGATGGACAGCGTTGCCTATACTCTGCCTTAACTAATTATATTTCTACATCGTCAAAAACAGATTTGGCTTCGTTGTGGAGCTAGAAAAGGATAGTACCACCTGCTTTGTCGAACGATAGACAAGGATAGCAAAATCAAAGTTTATCAAATACTGTCATTATAACGTGGACCTCACTATAGATGGTAATTCGATGAGCGCTACTATTCAAAAATTATTTGTCAGCCCGGGAATCGAACCAAGAAGACTGGCTGGCCGCTATGGCTTCGTATAAAATGAGCGCTGCTATCCAGAGATTGTCAGTTTGGTGTAAGGGTAAGCATTCCTGACTGGCAATTGGGAGGTACAGGGTTCGATTCCCGGGCTGACAAATAATTTGTGAATAATAGCGCTCATCGAATTTCCATCTAGCTGTTTACCCTGTTGTCAATATTTTCAGTAGCAGCAGTCTTCGGGGTGAATTACAGCATTTAATTTGGATTTTCATTTAATAATAATAAATTCATTAGCATTTGAATAATTGCAATATCTCAGTAATTTCCATCTGTAATTATAAAGAGTTTATAAGATTTTACATTCCACTTATGCCATAACTTAAGTCTTTACCGCCAGCCGTATAAGAATAAGATCGTTGATATATAGCTATTTAGAATAATAATTATTGACTTTGTCTAACTGTTACAACTTTTGTTTTATTTTTGTGTTTTTGGTAAAATAAATTGGATTGAATTAAATGGAACTTTCAAAATAACTATTTATGGTGATACCTCCAATGAGAACAACGGACGTAAGGTCTGTGGCGACACCATAGCTGTTGGATGCATCCAGTCCGAGGATGTTGGTCTCGGCCAGTTTGTCATCCACTTTGGCAATCAGCTTGGCTCCGTGCACGTCAATACGCACCATCACACTGTGCCAGGTGTCTCTGTTCAACCCTGCACACACAGTAAAATCAAATTATTTATTTGTCGAAATGGATCAATGGATCAAAAAAATTCTATGCAAATATGGGGAAGGAACAGTTTTGGGCTTTAAGCCTGTTGTTCCTTCCCCAATCATTCATAGTTGAGAATTATATTGTATCTATCAATCTATAAATGAAATGAAAGAAACAAAAAGACTATTGGAATGTGATGGGATAGAGTGGTGGAGAGAATCGATATTTTGGTAAATACAATTTCCGATCAAAAACAATATCCGATTACTTGTCCAACATATATGAGGTCCAACATCTAAAATGTTGGATTTGATGTCGAACCATGAATGGGATTGTCGGGTGACCGAAGTAAGAATTGAGTGTAGAGAAAGATGAATGAGGAAAAGGAAGGTGAAGAGAGAGTTGGTGAAATGGGAGGAACTGAATGGAAGAAGGTGCAAAGGAGGTAAAGAAGAGGAAGAAAAATACAGGAAAAGAAGGTGGAGGAGGACGATGAGAAGGAGGAGAAGGAGAAGGAGAAAAAGGACGAGTAGGAGAAGGAGGATGAGCAGAAGATGTGGGAGGAGGAGTAGTTTCAGAAGTAGGAGCTGAAAAAAGAAGTAGAAGAAGAGTAATATTATCTAAGGCGATTAAAAGGAGTAATATTATCACTAAATTATTATTAGGCCTATTTTAGAGTGGATCATTATTATCAAGAATTTTTATTATCATATTAGTCATTATAATCAAGAGGTAATAAATAAATAATCGTAATAAAGTAATAAATAAAAGTAATAATATAATAATTGCTTAC